>NC_091981.1:187174412-187426912 GCF_044704955.1 Pristiophorus japonicus
GAACAAAGTCTCCACCAAGCGCAGCTCTCCGCCGGCTGGAGTGGCGGCTGTCCTGCAGGAGCCGCTGCTCGGGAATCTGTACCTCCACGACCGAGGTTTTATGTGGCGGTCGGAAGAGAGGGCTGTGGCTGGTGAGGTGACCAGGGTCAGGGACCTGATCGATGGCGGAGGAGCGTGCTGGATGGCGCCAGGCACGCTGGCGCGGCGCCTAAATTCAGCCGATGTCCGCCGCGCGGCCGAAGCCATCGAGTCGCTAAAAACAGTTTTGGGCCCTGACTCCGTTAGGTGCATCGAGGAGGCTCAAGCACGTGGGGAGATCCCGTCCGAACTGACCCCCGTCCGGACGGAATTCCTCATCGGCGCCAAACCCCGGAACCTCCCTCGGGGGCCGGCGCCTCACAACTTGAGCCGCCTCGGGGAAATCCTCTCCGTGCCTTTCAGTTCCGCGCAGAGGGGTTTCCTGTATGGGCTGCTCCTGCACACTCTCAACTTTGCCATCCTCGCCGGCCGTCCGGACACGCCATGGCGTACCATCTTGCCGTCTGGAGGAGGTGGGGGTCCCTGATGGAGGGCACTCTACGCAGGGGTCCTCCCACTATTCATCGGGGACTTGGCCTGGAGGGTGGTGCACGGAGCAGTGCCGTGCAACAAATTTTTAAGCCGGTTCACGGACTCCCAGGCCGTGCTCCATGTTTTTATGGAATGCACAAGGTTGCAGCCCCTGTTTTATTATTTGAAGGGGCTGCTCCTGAAATTCTGGCTGCACTTCAGTCCCACTCTCCTGATCTTTGGGCACCCTGTGCGGAGGGGAGCGGGTAGGTCCGAAGGCCTCCTCGTAGGACTGCTCCTAGGCACGGCCAAGGGTGCCATCAGCCGGTCCAGGCAGCGGGCGGTCGAGGGGGTCGTTCAACCTGACTGCCTGCCTCTCTTCCGCTCTTACATCCGGTCCAGGGTGTCCTTGGAGATGGAGCACGCGGTGTCCACCGGTACGCTCGCGGCCTTCCGCGAGAGGTGGGCACCGGAGGGACTGGAGTGCATCATCACGCCCGGCAACCAAATTTTAATTTGATTTTACGTTTTAAAGTTTAATTTGTTTTAATTGCCGGTGCTTTTAGTGACCCCTCCCCTTTTATAGGGGGCACTTGGAAAAATTTGATTTTAGCGCCCAAAAAAAAACCAAAAAAAAAGAAAAACACAAAAAAAACACAAAAAAAAGAAAAAAAGGGCCTTGTAAATGTCTGCTGTGTCATCCAGGGCGGGTGGCACGGTTTAATGTTTATGTTTTTTTTTCAGGTAAACTCAAAAAGAGTTTCATGCACACAGAGGCATGTAGACCAAGTCAAAAGCAGATTTACCAACAACACTGCGGAACCAGAGGCAGACTACAATGTGGAACTCGCACCACACCTGGTGGACAGACAGAGGGAACAACCTGAGGAAAGGGCAATCCCAACAGACAGCCCAGGCGAGTCAACAACAATCACATCAATAGAAACAGACAGCCCAGGCGAGATACCAGCAACCAGACACCAAGGCAAACAACTGAACCACAACTCAGACGCTCCACGCGAGAGCGTAGACCACCTGAGAGACTGAACCTATAAAGACAATAAGACCTTGGGGGAGGGAGATGTCATGTATCTTATATTATTATATATAACTGTATCCTAACATGCTATACATGACTGTAATAAGATATGACCTGTAACCACCAGCATACCTTACCACCAGGGGTGCATTTGCAAGAGACAGGTATATAAGGACAGGTCTCAGGCAAGTGCAGCATTCCAGAGCGGTGAAATATGGTGCAGGTCCAGAGTGACCTTGACTTCACTACATGCCTCGTGTGAATCTGTACTGAGGGGACAGGACTTTACAATTCCTATTCACGACTATAATTCCAGTGTCGAGAACTATTGTAAGAGGGGTGATTCGAAACCAGCAGGGGCAAAACCATTTACACACGCTTCCGCTGCGCCACTCTGCTCAGGTGCTTTAAACCAATCTTTCACTGGATTTCACACTATCCATAGGCGCTACATTTCTCTTTCACTTCAGGTCATCTTTCCCTCCCTAATTGACTGCAGGCATTCACATATGACCAGGAGTCATCATTTCATCCTACCAAAAGTCACTCTCAGCCTTCCTCCATTGATTCTGAACAGCAATTTACCCACTCAACTTCAAATATACTGCTAACATTTTACTTCAAATGCACTCCTGATCATACTTTGTGACACACATTTTCACCCTCAGCCTCACAATGCCCTGCAAAGCAGACACAAATTTCTTCCGTTTGCAAGCAGCTCATTTCTTTTGCTTTACACACCACTTTTCGCAATTACACAAACCAATGTTTTGAAAATGCTCACCTAACAACTGGCAGAGAATACTTTCAATTTGTTCACTGCTGTGCAATGGGTTACTGCTTCTGCACCACTCTGCTTGGCAGCATTGTCATCTTAAACCCTCCACCTGCTTTGTGCAGTGCTCACTGCTCCACCTTCCAATTTGAAGCCATCACGTCAAGTAATCTTTCCTTTGTGAATTGGTGCAGCCATTGCACATACTATCAGTTGTCATTATATTATTGTGCCACAAGTCCATTTCCACCCTTCAGTTTTAGTGGTTGAGAGCAGTTTTTTCAGTCGACTGCAAATACATTGGCAAAATGTTTTGAATCGCAGTGATGCTGCGCTTGTGAGCAATTGAACTTGTGTGCCAACACTGCCCCCTAGCTTGCAAACATCCCTCTTGGCCAGCTTTCCCTTCTGAGACTGTTTTTGCTTTGCAAATGGACTGCAGGAATTCCCCATACTACTTATTGCCATTATTTGACACTTGACGAAGTGTCTCTCAGCCTCGTTGCATTGGTTGTGGACGGCAATTGAATGAGTTCTGAAAAAGTTGATCTTGTTAAAAAGTTGACGTCATCCAAATGCTAGCGGAGAATGGTTTCAATCCATTGATCTCTGGGTTATGGGTCCAGCACGCTACCACTGCGCCACTCTGCTCAGCTGCTTCAAACTAATATTTCACTTCATTTCACACTATCCACAGGTGCCACATTTCTCTTTCACTTCAGGTTATCTTGAACTCTCAAATTAACTGCAGACATTTATTTATAAATGACTCGGAGCCATCATTTCATCCGACCAAAAGTCACTCTCAGCCTTCCTCCATTCCTTCGGAGCTGCAGAGCTCTCCAGAATCGCGAGGTTTTTTTCCGGCGCCGTTTTAGGCGCGAAAAACGGCGCCCAGCTCGGAGGGGCGCCCGTTTTTTTATCATGTGGAAACTTAGGCCCTTAGTGATTGAAAGCGATTTTGTCAGTCGACTGCAAATACATTGGCAAAATCTGTTGAAACACAGTGAATCTGCGCATGTGAGCAATTGAACGGGTGTGCCAACACTGCCCTTAGCCTGCAAAATTCCCTTAACCAATAAGGGAATAAGGGGTTATGGGGAGCGGGCAGGGAAGTAGACCTGAGTCCATGATCGGATCAGCCAAGATCGTAAAAAATGGCAGAGCAGGCTCGAGAGGCCGTATGGCCGACACCTGTTGCTATTTCTTATGTTCTTATTTACAGTTGTTTGCCTTTTTCAATCAGGTCATTTTTATTCCAAGAACACAATTATGTTCTTATAAAACACCCATATAAAGAGGGCATATGTTAAATAATCTAATCAAACTCAAATAGGATAAAACCCCCGGATCGAATGGATTGCATCCACGCATTTTAAAAGAATCTAGGAACGTGATAGCAGAGGCATTACTACACATATTTAAGAACTCGTTCGAAACAATGGCAGTGCCAGAGGACTATCGGATAGCTAACGCACTTCCTATATTTAAGAAGGGGGTTAGAACATGTCCAGGGAATTATAGAACAGTCAGCTTAACATCGGTGGTAGGATAAATAATGGAATCCCTACGAAAGGAGAAAATAGAAGATCTAGAAACCAAAAATATAATAATGAATAGTCTGCATGGATTTCAAAAGTCAAAGTCTTCCTTGAACATACTCATTGAATTTTTTGAAGAGATAACAGAGAGAGTAGATAATGGTAATGCAGTAGATGTAATTAATCTAGATTTTCAAAATGGCTTCAATAAGGTACCCCATAATAGCCTGATCAACAAGGTCAGAGAATGTGGAGTCAGGGGACAAGTAGCAAAATGAATAGCTAGCTGGCTTCAAGGCAGAAAGCAGAGAGTAGGGGTAAAAGGTAGCTATTCACAGTGGCATAAGGTGGGAAGTGGTGTTCCACAAGGATCAGTGCTGGGACCACTGTTGTTCACAAGTTACATTCACAATTTAGACTTTGGAATCAATAACACAATTTTCTAAATTTGTGGATGACACCAAATTGGGGGGATAGTCAATGCTGAGGAGGACTGCAACAAATTACATGAGGACATTAATAAACTTGCAGAATGGGCATATAATTGGCAAATAAAGTTCAACACAGTTAAATGTGAGGTATTACATTGAGGTAGGAAGAATAGAGAGGTCACCTATTACTTGGAGGGTGCGAGTCAAGGTGGGGTAGAGGAACAAAGGGATTTCTGAGTACCAATACACAAATCACTAAACGTTACTGTTGTGTCCTTAGATGCTCTAACAATGACTCCATGAGGCAGTGTGCCGTACTTGAACTGTAGTGACCTTAGTCCTTTATTAGTGAACTCCAGAGTGAGGATCACACCTGGTGGCCTGCCTTTTATACTAGGCCGGGTACACCTGTACAGGTAACCTACGAGTCTCCCACTGCTGTGCCCTCTGGTGGCACACCTTAAGATAGTACCAACAGTAGCCATGTAAGATACATGACAGTTACGACACAGGTTAGCAAGGCAAAAAAAAAGCAAACCAAGCACTAGGCTTTATTTCTAGAGGTATAGAATTAAAAAGTCATGAAGTTATGCTAAACCTGTAGTAAACCTTGGTTAGATCACACTTAGAATACTGTGCACAGTTCTGATCGCCATATTATAAAAAAGATATAGAGGGACTGCAGAGGTGCAGAGAGGATTTACAAGGATGATACCAGAAATGTGAGAGTATACGTATCACGAAAGGATGAGCAGGATGGGTCTTTTTACTCTTATCATAGAATCATAAAAATTTACAGCACAGAAGGAAGCCATTTCGGCCCATTGTGCCCGCGCCGGCCAACCAAGTGCTATCCAGCTCTTGGTCCATAGCCCTGTAGGTTACGGCACTTTAAGTGTGTTATGTATGCATGCTTATATTGTTATTTGATGTCTGTAACACTGAATGTACCTTACACTGTACACACCTTATTGTACACTCAAGGGTGCTGCTGCTGGAGACGTAAGGATTACCTGTACACTGCAGGTAACCCAGTATAAAAGGGAGCTCACAGCTTGGTGTCCTCACTCGAGGAGCTGCAACTAAAGGACTACAATCTACACAGTTAAAGTACCATATCCTGCCTCGTGGAGTCATTACCAAAGGTACCTACATATACAATAACTGGCGCCGAGGTCACGAACTACATGCTCAGCATGTCGAATCTTAGCAACTTTCAGCAATTTACCGATGGGGAAGATTGGGACGCTTTTCTAGAAATATTGGAACATTTCTTCATAGCCAACGACCTGGATGGGGAGACACTGGCTACACGACCGAACAAGCGTAGGGCCATCCTGCTTCGCAGTTGTGGGCCCACCATCCATTGTCTCGTCAGGGACTTGTTAGCCCCGGAGAAGACAACCACCAAGAGCTATGAGGAACTTGTAACACTAATACAGGAGCAACTAAAACAAAAAGAAAGCATCCTCACAGCCAGGCACCGGTTCTACACTTACCGGCGACCAAAGGCCAAGAAATTACGAAGCATGCTGCACCGTGTGATTTTGGAGACCACCTTAATGAAGCACTAAGGGACAAATTTGTCATCGGAATCAGACACAAAGGCCTCCTACACAAATTGCTCTCTGCGGACATCACAGTCACCCTGCAGAAAGCAATTCAAGTGAGCTAGGCTTACATTGTTTCAGCCGGCGATTCCAGGCGAATACTGACCCAGGACTCTAAGCCGGCGAACGCAGTGCATCGCATGGCTACTTCTAAAGGCAGAAATGCTGTCCCGAGTCCCACAACCCTGAGTCCGCCACATGTGGAAAACCGGATGGCCCCGTGCTGGCACTGTGGAGGAAACTACATGGCCCACCAGTGCCGCGACAAAGACCAGACATGCAAAGGCTGCAAAGAAAAAGGGCACCTTCAGAGAATGTGCAGAAAAAGCTTTACTCACCGCGTCACTGAAGAGTTGGCTGATCACCAGGGCTCCGACACAGTTGAAGATGAAACTGCTTAACCCCTGGAAGAAGAGTATGGAATTTATACCTGCTCCACTGAAAGTTCTCTGTGGACGATGGAAGTAGACATCGATGGGGTCCCAGTTTCCATGGAGATCGACACAAGGGTGAGCCAGTCTGTGATGAGCCAAACGACCTTTGAAAAAATTTGAATTAATCCCTCCAATCGACCAAAACTGTCTCCTGTCCGGGCGAAGCTGCTCACCTACACCAAAGGTAAAATCCCAGTCGTTGGCAGCATGGACGTCCAGGTCTCCCAGGACGGCGTGATGAACAAACTTCCCCTGTGGATCGTTGCCAGCGATGGTCCCACGCTGCTGGAAAGGAACTGGATGAACCCGGTCCAAATCAGTCGAAGTGGCGACGGCCTCCGGGCTCCAGCAATCGACATCCCATGCAGCCCTGAACATGGATCCATCGCTGCATCTAGAGATCCCACTGTCCAGCTCGACTGCGCAGCGAAATCTCCAGGACCACACCGCTGCAAAATCTCCAGGACCGAAAATCCAAACTTCTCCTTCTGGGGCAGGACTCCAAGAGGCGAAAACAATTGAGAAAGGTGGACTCCCGATATCCATGGCCGAACCTGAGGAAGAAAAGACCACCACAACCTACCTGTGGGAGAACCAGAAGATGGCGGCTGCACCACGAGGAGAAGAACCTGCAATCAAAATGACTGCGACCAGACCACGAGGGCAGCATTGGAGGAGCATTGACATGTGACATCGAGTGGCCAATCGGATTGGAAGGCTCCCTTAAAGGAAATCGGTAACCAAAAAAATTTAAAGGGACAGTTTCAACTTAAAGATGACAGGGACTTTAAAGCTAAAAATGCAGTAAAAGGGTGCAAGTATAATCATGTAACCATGAATTGTGATGCTGGTGTAACTAATTGGAAAAATGAAATGAATGCTTGTGTAAGTAAGGTTAAGAACAAACTTGTTATGTGTGATGATTATGACAGAGAGTTTGAAATGCCTAATGTAACCATGTCTGGTAAGACCATGATACCAAAAAGTGATGCAAATGCTGTTATTAACAATGTAAAGGCAGTCAATAATGTAGACTCGACTATGTATGACCAGAGCCGTGGTTTCATGTATACAGGTAGAACACTGTTAAAAGACACTGGGTTCTACAGGGACTCCCCCTGTGGGAGACCCCCAGGTCCAGCTGGCTACCAGACCATGTAGCCTGGACCTTTGGAACTAGTGTGATGCCCGAGAAAGGACACACACATACCCAGTGGGAGCAGACCCATTACAGGGACAGTGGTCAATGGACTGCACAGCCACCACCACTGGCAATCTGCCCCAGACCAGCATTACATCCCTTGGACACGAGGGACAACACTAGGAGGGAAAGGAGGTGGGGTAGCTCTGTTAATAAAGGATGATATCAGGGCAGTTGTGAGAGACGATATTGGCTCTAATGAACAAAATGTTGAATCATTGTGGGTGGAGATTAGAGATAGTAAGGGGAAAAAGTTACTGGTGGGCGTAGTTTATAGGCCCCCAAATAATAACTTCATGGTGGGGCGGGCAATAATCAAGGGAATAATGGAGGCATGTGAAAAAGGAATGGCAGTAATCATGGGGGATTTTAACCTACATATCGATTGGGGTAGCCTTGAGGAGGAATTCATAGAATGCATACAGGATTGTTTCTCAGAACAGTATGTTACAGAACCTACAAGGGAGTAAGCTATCTTAGATCTTGTCCTGTGTAATGAGACAGGAATAATAAACGATCTCCCAGTAAAAGATCCTCTCGGAATGAGTGATCACAGTATGATTGAATTTGTAATACAGATTGAGGGTGAGGAAGTAGTGTCTCAAATGAGCGTACTATGCTTAAAGAAAGGGGACTACAGTGGGATGAGGGCAGAGTTGGCTAAAGTAGACTGGAAACACAAACTAAACGGTGGCACAATTGAGGAACAATGGAGGACTTTTAAGGAGCTCTTTCATAGTGCTCAACAAAAATATATTCCAGTGAAAAAGAAGGGCGGTAAGAGAAGGGATAACCAGCTGTGGATAACCAAGGAAATAAAGGAGAGTATCAAATTAAAAACCAATGCGTATAAGGTGGCCAAGGTTAGTGGGAAACTAGAAGATTGGGAACATTTTAAACGACAGCAAAGAATGACTAAGAAAGCAATAAAGAAAGGAAAGATAGATTACGAAAGTAAACTTGCGCAAAACATAAAAACAGATAGTAAAAGCTTTTACCGATATATAAAACAGAAAAGAGTGACTAAAATAAATGTTGATCCCTTAGAAGATGAGAAGGGGGATTTAATAATGGGAAATGTGGAAATGGTTGAGATCTTAAACAATTATTTTGCTTCGGTCTTCACAGTGGAAGACACAAAAACCATGCCAAAAATTGTTGGTCATGAGAATGTGGGAAGGGAGGACCTTGAGATAATCACTATCACTAGGGGGGTAGTGCTGGACAGGCGAATGGGACTCAAGGTAGACAAGTCCCCTGGTCCTGATGAAATGCATCCCAGGGTATTAAAAGAGATGGCGGAAATTACAGCAGATGCATTCGTTATAATCTACCAAAATTCTCTGGACTCTGGGGAGGTACCAGCGGATTGGAAAGCAGCTAATGTATCGCCTCTGTTTAAAAAAGGGGTCAGACAAAAGGCAGGTAACTATAGGCCGGTTAGTGTAACATCTGTAGTGGGGAAAAGGCTTGAAGCTATCATTAAGGAAGAAATAGCGGGACATCTAGATAGGAATAGTGCAATCAAGCAGACGCAACATGGATTCATGAAGGGGAAATCATTTTTAACTAATTTACTGGAATTCTTTGAGGATATAACGAGCATGGTGGATAGAGGTGTACCGATGGATGTGGTGTATTTAGATTTCCAAAAGCCACACAAAAGGTTACTGCAGAAGATAAAGGTACGCGGAGTCAGAGGAAATGTATTAGCATGGATCGAGAATTGGCTGGCTAACAGAAAGCAGAGAGTCGGGATAAATGGGTCCTTTTCGGGTTGGAAATTGGTGGTGAGTGGTGTGCCACAGGGATCGGTGCTGGGACCACAACTGTTTACAATATACATAGATGACCTGGAAGAGGGGACAGAGTGTAGGGTAACAAAATTTGCAGATGACACAAAGATTAGTGGGAAAGCAGGTTGTGTAGAGGACACAGAGAGGCTGCAAAGAGATTTAGATAGATGAAGTGAATGAGCTAAGGTTTGGCAGATGGAATACAATGTCGGAAAGTGTGAGGTCATCCACCTTGGGAAAAAAAACAGTAAAAGGGAATATTATTTGAATGGGGAGAAATTACAACATGCTGCGGTGCAGAGGGACCTGGGGGTCCTTGTGCATGAAACTCTTTTTGGGAGTAAACAAAAAACATTAAACCGTGCCCCCCCCGATCTGGGGGAAACACCAAACATTTACAGGCCCTTTTATTTTTTTGTGGTATTTTTTGGGGTTTTTTTTTTGGGCACCAAAAACATATTTTTTCTCCAAGTGCCCCCTATAAAAGGGGAGGGGGACACTAAAAGCACTGGCAATTAAAACAAATTAACTTAAAAACATAAAATCAAATTAAAATTTGGTTGCCGGGCGTGATGATGCACTCCAGTCCCTCCGGTGCCCACCTCTCGCGGAAGGCCGCGAGCGTACCGGTGGACACCGCGTGCTCCATCTCCAGGGACACCCTGGACTGGATGTATGCGCGGAAGAGAGGCAGGCAGTCTGGCTGAACGACCCCCTCGACCACCCGCTGCCTGGACCGGCTGATGGCCCCCTTGGCCGTGCCCAAGAGCAGTCCTACGAGGAGGCCCTCGGACCTACTCGCTCCCCTCCGCACAGGGTGCCCGAAGATCAGGAGTGTGGGACTGAAGTGCAGCCAGAATTTCAGGAGCAGCCCCTTTAAATAACAGAACAGGGGCTGCAACCTCGTGCACTCAATAAAAACATGGAACACGGACTCTTCCAGACCGCAGAAATTGCAGGCGGCCTGGGAGCCCGTGAACCGGCTTAAAAATTTATTGCACGGCACTGCTCCGTGCACCACCCTCCAGGCCAAGTCCCTGATAAATAGTGGGAGGACCCCTGCGTAGAGTACCCTCCATCGGGGACCCCCGCCTCCTCCGGACGGCAAGATGGTACGCCATGGCGTGTCCGGATGGCAGGCGAGGATGGCAAAGTTGAGAGTGTGCAGGAGCAGCCCGTACAGGAAACCCCTCCGCGCAGAACTTAAAGGCACGGAGGGGATTTCCCCGAGGCGGCTCAAGTTGTGAGGCGCCGGCCCCCGAGGGAGGTTCCAGGGTTTGGCGCCGATGAGGAATCCCGTCCGGATGGGGTCAGTTCGGACGGGATCTCCCCACGTGCTTGAGCCTCCTCGATGCACCTAACAGAGTCAGAGCCCAGAGCTGTTTTTAGCAACTCGATGGCATCGGCCGCACGGCGGACGTTGGCAGAATTTAGACGCCGCGCCAGCGTGTCTGGCGCCATCCAGACCGCTCCTCCGCCACCGAGCAGGTCCCTGACCCTGGTCACATCACCAGCCACAGTCCTCTTGTCCGACCGCCACCTGAAACCTCGGTCGTGGAGGTACGGATTCCCGAGCAGCGGCTCCTGCAGGACAGCCGCCACTCCAGCCGGTGGAGAGCTGCACTTGGTGGAGACTTTGTTCCAGACCCTGATGAGCTCCTTGTAAAAGACAGGCAGCTCCTGGAGGGCGGTCCTGATGTCCCCCACACTCACAAACAGGAGCTGCGTGTCGTAGTTGAGGCCGTGCTATTGGCGGAAGAAATACATCGCCAGAGCACACCACCTAGGAGGGGGCTCGACGTAAAGGTATCTCTGCAGGGTCTGAAGACGGAAATTCGCGAGCTGGGTGCTGACGCACACCAACGACTGACCACCCTCCCCAAGCGGGAGCCTCAAGACCGCCGCAGAGACCCAGTGCTTCCTGTTGTTCCAGAAGAAGTCCACCAGCTTCTTCTGTATCTTGGCGACAAACGCAGGGGGAGGGGTCAAAGTGACCAGCCGGTACCACAACATGGCGGCCACCAGCTGGTTTATGACTAGCGCTCGACCCCTGTAGGACAGCACTCGGAGCAGTCCTATCCAGCGATCTAGACGAGCGGTGACCTTGGCCTCCAGCTCCTGCCAGTTCGCCGGCCAGGCTTCCTCGTCGGGGCTAAGGTAGACTCCCAGATAGAGGAGATGGGTCGTGCTCCAGGCAAAAGGCCTGAGCTCCTCCGGCAGGGAGTCCACCCGCCACTGACCCACCAGGAGTCCGGAACATTTTTCTCAGTTGATTCTGGCGGAGGATGCGGCCGAGTAAATCTCCTGGCACTCACGCATTCTCCGCAGGTCACCGGGATCCTCTACCGCGAGGAGCACGTCATCGGCGTAAGCCGAGAGGACGACCTCCACTCCCGGCCCTTGCAGAGCCAGTCCCGTCAACCTCGTCCGCAGGAGGCGCAGGAAAGGCTCCACGCAGACGGCATATAACTGGCCAGACATGGGGCATCCCTGGCGCACCCCTCTCCCAAAGCGAAGGGGCGCCGTCAAGGATCCGTTAACCTTAATCAGACACTCTGCGGCGGCGTACAATAGTCGGATCCGGGCGACGAAATGCGTCCCGAACCCGAAACCGCGCAGAGTTCCGAGCAGATAGTCGTGATCCACCCTGTCGAATGCCTTCTCTTGGTCAAGGGATAGGAAGGCGACCGACAGACCAGCCTCCTGGGAATAATGGATGAGGTCCCGGACCAGATGGATGTTATCGTGGATTGTCCGGCCCGGGACCGTGTATGACTGGTCGGGGTGGATCATGTGGTCCAGCACGGCACCAAAGCGAGCAGACATCGCCCTGGCGAAGATTTTGTAGTCCGTGCTGAGGAGGGAGACCGGGCGCCAGTTCTTAAGGAGGCGGAGATCGTCCTTCTTAGGCAGCAGGACGATGACTGCCCTGCGCCAAGAGAGGGGCATCTCCCCGGTCGCCAGACTTTCCCCCAGGACCCGCGCATAGTCGCCCCCCAGGACGTCCCAGAACGCCCTGTGGAACTCCACGGTCAGCCCGTCCAGCCCCGGGGCTTTTCCCCTCGAGAGCCGGTCGAGGGCGCCAGTCAGCTCCGCCAGGCTTAGCGGAGCTTCCAGATTTTCGGCAGGTCCTCCCACAAAACTCTACGCGCTTCCTCGCTGGACGGCTCCGGAGAGAACAGGGCCCCGTAATATTCATGGGCCCTGTTGTTGACGCCCTCCGGATCCGAGACGAGAGAGCCGTTGTCGGCCAGCAGCGTCAAGAGCTGCTTACGGACACCCTGTCTTTTTTCCAGCGAGTAGAAGAAGGGGGAGCCGCGGTCCAGATCCCGCAGGAACCTCACGAACGCGCCTCGGGACCCGACGAGCTGCAGGTCCTTCAGCGCGGTCTTCTTCGCTTCGTACACCATCCGCAGGACCGGGTCCCCGACAACTTGACCGAGACGGGACTCCAGGTCGAGCACCTCTTTTTCTAGGCGCCCGACCCTGGCCGCCCGCCTCTTGATCGACCCCCTCGCGTACTCTTGACAGAAGACGCGGACGTGAGCCTTGCCCACGTCCCACCATAGCCTCAAGGAGGGGAAGCCCCCCTGCTTCCTTCTCCAGTCGGCCCAGAAACGACGGAACGAGTCCTGGAACCGCACGTCCTCCAGCAGCTGGTTGTTAAAATGCCAGTACGCGGACCCCGTCCTCGCGCGGAGCGAAGCGAGCTCCGCCCACACCAGGTGCTGGTCTGAACACGGCACCGGCCGCATGGAGGCCACCGGGACGCAGGAAACGTACGCCCGAGACACGTAAAAGTCGTCGACTCTGCACCATCCTACTCCAGGCCTCACCCAAGTAAAGGCGTTGGAGTCGGGATGGAGATTTCGCCAGACGTCCATGAAGTCGAAGGACCCGACCAGGTCCCTCAACTTCTCCATCGCCGTCATGCTCTGCGGGGCACCGGAGCGGTTCCTCACCTCGAGGGTGCAGTTAAAATCCCCCCCGAGGACAATGCAGTCGCCGACGTCGACGGAGCCAAGAAGAGCGGACACCTCTTCGAAGAAGCACGTTTGCTGTGGGCCGGGCTGAGGGGCGTACACGTTCACGAGATGGAGCGGCACGTCCCCCAGGCAAACCGTTACGTGCAGCAAGTGGCCTGGCACGGGCTCCTCGACCCCCAAGATCTCCGGCTGAAAATGCGGGGCCAGCAAGATGTGGCGGTGAGGTGGCTCATGCGGACCTCTCCTTGCCATTCCAGGAGCCACGTGGCTTCGTCTCCCGGAACAGTGTGGGTTTCTTGCAGGAAGCACATCGCATATTTCCCCTCCCGCAGGAGCGAAAAATTGTTAAATCTACGGTGTGCCTCTCTGCTGCCGTTGATGTTGAGGCTGGCTATGGTTATCTTCATGACAAAAGCATAGTGCAACCTCTACCTAACCTATTGTGGGGGGGGGAGTGGAGTCGTTTGTTGACATCCACTTCTTCAGCAGCCCAGCGAGGAACTTTTTGAGCCGGCGCAGCTCAAGGCCTTGCACCTTTGATAAGGGCCCGCCCGCGGCCATGGTTTTAGCGGCGACGCGGACGGAAGCGATGAGCAGCCCCGGCTCGGACCATCTTTCCCGGGCCAGATGGGTTCGGTTGCGGCGACCCTGGCTCTGGATCAAAAAGTCCCGTAGGTCCTCCACGGGAATGAGGGGGGATTCAGCGGCGGGCACGAGGAGATCCACCGCCTCACTGGCGATGGACTCGAGATCTTCACCCGCATCCTCCACCGAGTCCCCGTCCTCCTCCGGGAGGCCGCCGCTAGCAGCCGGCTCGTCGACCGCACGAGGTACGGCAAACGGCCCGGCCGCTCCATCTGGCCCTGGCTCCGCCCCGATCCCACCCCCAGGATCGTCGGCAGAGGAGTCCCCACCGGGCTCTTTTAAAATTGGTGCTGGGTCGGGAAGCGACAGCGGAAGGGGTTCCTCCACCCGCCCCAGGAACCGGGGAACACGGAGAGACCTGGTCAAAGTAATGTTCCAGGTCCACCAAGTACCCCAGCTCCAAAGTAGGGGGCGAGGGTTGTTGTTCTTCCCCCTCCCCGCCGCCACACCCCGGCCCAGCGTGTGGATGTATGTTAAAATTGTCTGCAGTTTCATTTTCTGCCGAGTCGAGCAAGTCCCGGGGGAAGTCGGTTATTGGCTGGGCGGGTTCAGGTGCGGCCTTTTCGGCCCCGCCCGCCTCAGTCCCCGGGACACTCGACCCGGCGGCTACGCATTCCTCCGCTGGCCCCACGCCCCCCACGACAGACAGATCTTCCACGCCATCCCCGGGAGGCAGAGGCTGGGCAGCCTCGACTGCCTCACCCTCCCCGGGGAAAGATTCCTCGCGCCTATGGCGCAGTTTGGGGGCGCCGGTGGGGGACGCGGGACACGCGGTGGGCACCGACTCCTCCGCGGAGGGATGTTGTTCCCCCTCCGCCTCATTGGAGCGGCGCCTTCTTTTGTTCCTGGGGGTGCGCGGAGGCAGGGAGACCCCCGTGTCTGCCGAGGCCCCCCGCTCCACTCCCCCCTTTTTCTTGTCTTGCCCGAACCCCTCTGCGGTATTAGTCAAGGGCTCGGGCACGGGCTCAGGGCACCCCGCGCTCGGTGGTTTGGCGGCCTTGGAGGCGGGGCAGTTCTTACGAACGTGCCCCACCTCCCTACAGGCATGGCACCGCACGCCGTCCGACGTCCAGAAGACGCGGTAGGCAGTCCCCTCATGCACCACATTAAAATAGCCCTCCGTCGTCTCCTCCCGCGCCAGCCGGACAAAGAGCTGGCGGCGGAAGGAGAACACATGGCGCAGGCTGTTCTCCCTGAGGCCAAGCGGTATGGGGTTGATCCCCGACCTTACCTCCCCCAGTTGGTGTAGGTGAGGGAGGAGAAGCTCAGCGGGAACAAAGGGCGGGACGTTTGAATTGATGACCCTCTGCGCGGTGCCCTCGAGAGGGTCCACCGGCAGGAACGTCCCGCCCACCGTGAGCCCCTTTTCGAGGACCAGGGACATCGCCCGCTCCGACCCCAGGAAGAACACAGCCTTCCCAGACATCTTGGAGGCCGCGACAATGGCCGAGGGGCCGACTACCCCAGCCATCGCCCGCACGCACTCCTCAATGCTCATTGTGGGGTGAGTGTAGATCTTGACCCCGTGTTTTTTAGTTATCAGTCTGAATGGTGGCAGGGCAGCAGGAGGCGCAGGAGGCGCCGTGGATGTGGACGCCGCCTGCGCATATGTCCTAGCTGGCCCTGCCACCGGCGTAGATGGGGTCGCCATCACGGGGTCCCTTTAAGGGCTACACCCACCCCAAAGTCACAGGCCTTAATGGTCTTAAGTGGCCTCGTTTAAGTATTTAACAGAGGGAGCTCTGAAAGAGGCACTCCTCTCCCCTAGTTGGCAATTGGGGAGGGGCCTTGCTCCTTCTGCTCAGTTGTCTTAATTGTTCTTGTTTTTTTTTTCACTTGGGAGGAAGGGCTCTCAGAGAGAGAGGGGAGAGACGGAGAAAGCGAGATAGAGAGAGGGGGGGAGGTGTGAAAGAGGGAAACTGCGAGGGCAGGTCTCCCCTCACAGCAATGGATGGGTGCACTCCCCAGATGGCAAACAAAACAGTCTTTGGGTGGTCTTCGGGTGGGGGGAGAAGATGTCTTCGCCTGGGGCAGCTGGAGCCACACAGGTACACACTCCCAACGATGTTAATTAGGGTAATTGAGTTTCTTCAGCCTAGTAGCTCCAGCTATCCCAGGCTAGGCAGTGGGGGAGGGGTGCTTCATTGGTGTGTGGAGCCTAGCTGTAGGCAAGACCCCCACACACACTTCCACACACACACACCCCCCGCGATGTTCCGGCCCTCAATTGGTCTTCTTTCCTCCCCCCACCGATACAACAAAGTCTTTTTGGGGAATGCACCAAAACACACCCACCTCTGGTTTAAGAAATCTTTCCCTCCTTCCACACTGGTAAGTAGTTGTTCTTTTTTTCCCCTCTCTCCAACTCTTTGTAGGAATAATCAAGTTGTTGCAGTCTTCTGCTCTCCTCCTCTCACTCCAGATGGATTAGGATTGTAGCCCCTTCCTTCCTCCTCTTCCTGGGCTGGTCTCAGGGCTCTCAAAGGCCTCCCAGACAGGAGCTTCAGCAGGTAGCTCCTTCCCTCACTGCCCCAGGCTCCAACTGTTTAGGCCACGCCTCCAAAGCTCTACCATTGGCCCTTGTGCATGAAACTCTTTTAGGAGTAAACAAAAAACATTAAACCGTGCCCCCCGATCTGGGGGAAACTCCAACATTTCTAAGGTCCTTTTTATGTTTTTTTGGTCTTTTTTTTGGGCACAGAATCACATTTTTTTTCCAAGTGCCCCCAAGAAAAGGGGAGGGGGACACTAAAAGCACTGGCAATTAAAACAAATTAACTTAAAAACATAAAATCAAATTAAAATTTGGTTGCCGGGCATGATGATGCACTCCAGTCCCTCCGGTGCCCACCTCTCGCGGAAGGCCGCGAGCGTA
Source organism: Pristiophorus japonicus (assembly GCF_044704955.1). NCBI lineage: Eukaryota > Metazoa > Chordata > Chondrichthyes > Pristiophoridae > Pristiophorus > Pristiophorus japonicus. Next base: position 187,191,295 of record NC_091981.1, read on the forward strand.
CCGGTGGACACCGCGTTCTCCATCTCCAAGGACACCCTGGACCGGATGTATGCGCGGAAGAGAGGCAGGCAGTCTGGCTGAACGACCCCCTCGACCGCCCGCTGCCTGGACCGGCTGATGGCCCCCTTGGCCGTGCCCAGGAGCAGTCCTACGAGGAGGCCCTCGGACCTACCCGCTCCCCTCCGCACAGGGTGCTCGAAGATCAGGAGTGTGGGACTGAAGTGCAGCCAGAATTTCAGGAGCAGCCCCTTTAAATAACAGAACAGGGGCTGCAACCTCGTGCACTCAATAAAAACATGGAACACGGACTCTTCCAGACCGCAGAAATTGCAGGCGGCCTGGGAGCCCGTGAACCGGCTTAAAAATTTATTGCACGGCACTGTTCCGTGCACCACCCTCCAGGCCATGTCCCCGACAAATAGTGGGAGGACCCCTGCGTAGAGTGCCCTCCAGCGGGGACCCCCGCCTCCTCCGGACGGCAAGATGGTACGCCATGGCGTGTCCGGATGGCAGGCGAGGATGGCAAAGTTGAGAGTGTGCAGGAGCAGCCCGTACAGGAAACCCCTCCGCGCGGAACTGAAAGGCACGGAGGGGATTTCCCCGAGGCGGCTCAAGTTGTGAGGCGCCGACCCCCGAGGGAGGTTCCGGGGTTTGGCGCCGATGAGGAATTCCGTCCGGACGGGGGTCAGTTCGGACGGGATCTCCCCACGTGCTTGAGCCTCCTCGATGCACCTAACAGAGTCGGGGCCCAGAGCTCTTTTTAGCGACTCGATGGCATCGGCCACGTGGCGGACATTGGCAGAATTTAGGCGCCGCGTCAGCATGTCTGGCGCCATCCAGCCCGCTCCTCCGCCATCGAGCAGGTCCCTGACCCTGGTCACCTCACCATCCACAGCCCTCTCGTCCGACCGCCACCTAAAACCTTGGTCGTGGAGGTACGGATTCCCGAGCAGCGGCTCCTGCAGGACGGCCGCCACTCCAGCCGGTGGAGAGCTGCGCTTGGTGGAGACTTTGTTCCAGACCCTGATGAGTTTCTTGTAAAAGACAGGCAACTCCCGGAGGGCGGTCCTGACGACCCCCACACTCACAAACAGGAGCTGCGTGTCGTAGTTGAGGCCGTGCTGCTGGCGGAAGAAATACGTCGCTAGAGCACGCCACCTAGGAGGGGGCTCGACGTAAAGGTATCTCTGCAGGGTCTGAAGACGGAAAGTCGCGAGCTGGGTGCTGACGCACACCAACGACTGACCGCCCTCCCCAAGCGGGAGCCTCAAGACCGCCGCAGAGACCCAGTGCTTCCTGTTGTTCCAGAAGAAGTCCACCAGCTTCTTCTGTATCTTGGCGACAAACGCAGGGGGAGGGGTCAAAGTGACCAGCCGGTACCACAACATGGCGGCCACCAGCTGGTTTATGACTAGCGCTCGACCCCTGTCGGACAGCACTCGGAGCAGTCCTGTCCAGCGCCCTAGGCGAGCGGCGACCTTGGCCTCCAGCTCCTGCCAGTTCGCCGGCCAGGATTCCTCGTCGGGGCTAAGGTAGACTCCCAGATAGAGGAGATGGGTCGTGCTCCAGGCAAAAGGTCTGAGCTACTCCGGCAGGGAGTCCATCCGCCACTGACCCACCAGGAGTCCGGAACATTTCTCCCAGTTGATTCTGGTGGAGGATGCGGCCGAGTAAATCTCCTGGCACTCACGCATCCTCCACAGGTCAGCGGGATCCTCTACCGCGAGGAGCACGTCATCGGCGTAAGCCGAGAGGACGACCTCCACGCCTGGCCCTTGCAGAGCCAGTCCCGTCAACCTCGTCCGCAGGAGGCGCAGGAAAGGCTCCACGCAGACGGCATATAACTGGTCGGACATGGGGCATCCCTGGCGCACTCCTCTCCCAAAGCGAAGGGGCGCCGTCAAGGACCCGTTAACCTTAATCAGACACTCCGCGGCGGCGTACAAAAGTCGGATCCGGGCGACGAAATGCGTCCCGAACCCGAAAGCGCGCAGAGTTCCGAGCAGATAGTCGTGATCCACCATGTCGAACGCCTTCTCTTGGTCGAGGGATAGGAAGGCGACCGACAGACCAGCCTCCTGGGAGTAATGGATGAGATCCCGGACCAGATGGATGTTATCGTGGATTGTCCGGCCCGGGGCCGTGTAGGACTGGTCGGGGTGGATCATGTGGTCCAGCACGGCGCCAAGGCGAGCAGACATCGCCCTGGCGAAGATTTTGTAGTCCGTGCTGAGGAGGGAGACCGGGCGCCAGTTCTTAAGGAGGAGGAGATCGCCCTTCTTAGGCAGCAGGACGATGACTGCCCTGCGCCAAGAGAGGGGCATCTCCCCAGTCGCCAGACTTTCCCCCAGGACCTGCGCGTAGTCGCCCCCCAGGACGTCCCAGAACGCCCTGTGGAACTCCACGGTCAGCCCGTCCAGCCCCGGGGATTTTCCCCTCGAGAGCCGGTCGAGGGCACCGGTCAGCTCCGCCAGGCGTAGCGGAGCTTCCAGATTTTCGCCGCCCTCCGGGCTGACCTTCGGCAGGTCCTCCCACAAAACTCTACGCGCTTCCTCGCTGGACGGCTCCGGAGAGAACAGGGCCCCGTAATATTCACGGGCCCTGTTGTTGACGCCCTCCGGATCCGAGACGAGAGAACCGTCGTCGGCCAGCAGTGTCAAGAGCTGCTTACGGACACCCTGTCTTTTTTCCAGCGAGTAGAAGAAGGGGGAGCCGCGGTCCAGATCCCGCGGTCCAGATCCCACAGGAACCGGATCCGCGACCTCACGAACGCGCCTTGGGACCCAACGAGCTGCAGGTCCTTCAGCGCGGCCTTCTTCGCTTCGTACACCGTCCGCAGGGCTAGGTCCCCGACGACTTGACCGAGACGGGACTCCAGGTCGAGCACCTCTTTTTCTAGGCGCCCGACCCTGGCCGCCCGCCTCTTGGTCGACCCCCTCGCGTACTTTTGACAGAAGACGCGGACGTGAGCCTTGCCCACGTCCCACCATAGCCTCAAGGAGGGGAAGCCCCCCTGCTTCCTTCTCCAGTCGGCCCAGAAACGACGGAACGAGTCCTGGAACCGCACGTCCTCCAGCAGCCGGTTGTTAAAGTGCCAGTACGCGGACCCCGTCCTCGCGCGGAGCGAAGCGAGCTCCGCCCATACCAGGTGGTGGTCCGAACACGGCACCGGCCGCATGGAGGCCGCCGGGACGCAGGAAACGTACGCCCGAGACACATAAAGGCGGTCGACTCTGGACCATCCTACTCCAGGCCTCACCCAAGTAAAGGCGCTGGAGTCGGGGTGGAGATTTCGCCAGATGTCCACCAAGTCGAAGGACCCGACCAGGTCCCTCAACTTCTCCATCACCGTCATGCTCTGCGGGGCACCAGAGCGGTCCCTCGCCTCGAGGGTGCAGTTAAAATCCCCCCCGAGGACAATGCAGTCGCCGACGTCGACGGAGCCAAGAAGAGCGGACACCTCTTCGAAGAAGCACGTTTGCTGCGGGCCGGGCTGAGGGGCGTACACGTTCACGAGATGGAGCGGCACGTCCCCCAGGCAAACCGTTACGTGCAGCAAGCGGCCTGGCAGGAGCTCCTCAACCCCCAAGATCTCCGGCTGAAAATGCGGGGCCAGCAAGATGGCCACCCCACTAGAAGTGGCGGTGAGGTGGCTCATGCGGACCTCTCCTTGCCATTCCAAGAGCCACGTGGCTTCGTCTCCCGGAACGGTGTGGGTTTCTTGCAGGAAGCACACCGCATATTTCCCCTCCCGCAGGAGCGAAAAATTGTCAAATCTACGGCGTGCCCCTCTGCCGCCGTTGATGTTGAGGCTGGCTATGGTTATCTTCATGACAAAAGCATAGTGCAACCTCTACCTAACCTATTGTGGGGGGGGGAGTGGAGTCGTTTGTTGACATCCACTCCTTCAGCAGCCCAGCGAGGAACTTTTTGAGCCGGCGCAGCTCAAGGCCTTGCGCCCTTGATAAGGGCCCGCCCGCGGCCATGGTTTTAGCGGCGGCGCGGACGGAAGCGATGAGCAACACCGGCTCAGACCATCTTTCCAGGGCCAGACGGGCTTGGTCGCGGCGACCCCGGCACTGGACCAAAAAGTCCCGGAGTTCCTTTGCAGGAATGAGGAGGGTCTCAGCGGCGGACGCGAGCAGATCCACCGCCTCACTGGCGATGGACTCTAGATCTTCTCCCGCGTCCTCCACTGAGTCCTCGTCCTCCCCCGGGAGGTCGCCACCAGCAGCCGGCCCGTCGACCGCACGAGGTACGGCAAACGGCCCGGCCGCTACATCCGGCCCTGGCTCCGCCCCGATCCCACCCCCAGGATCGTCGGCAGAGGAGTCCCCACTGGGCTCTTTTAAAATTGGTGCTGGGTCGGTAAGCGACAGCGGAAGGGGTTCCTCCACCCGCCCCAGGAACCGGGGAACACGGAGAGACCTGGTCAAAGTAATGTTCCAGGTCCACCAAGTACCCCAGCTCCAAAGTAGGGGGCGAGGGTTGTTGTTCTTCCCCCTCCCCGCCGCCACCCGCTGGCCCAGCGTGTACAGTATTGTTAAAATTAATCCTATTTTCATTTTCTGCCGGGTCGAGCAAGTCCCAGGGGAAGTCGGTTATTGGCTGGGCGGGCTCAGGTGCGGCATTTTCGGCCCCGCCCGCCTCAGTCCCCGGGACGCTCGGCCCGGCGGCAATGCATTCCTCCGCTGGCCCCACGCCCCCCACGACAGGCAGATCTTTCACGCCATCCCCGGGAGGCAGAGGCTGGGCAGCCTCGACTGCCTCACCCTCCCCGGGGACAGATTCCTCGCGCCTACAGTGCAATTTGGGGGCGCTGGTGGGGGACGCGGGACACGCGGCGGGCACCGACTCCTCCGCGGAGGGATGTTGTTTCCCCTCCGCCTCATTGGAGCGGCGCCTCCTTTTGTTCCTGGGGATGAGCGGAGGCAGGGAGACCCCCTTGTCTGCCGAGGCCTCCCACTCCACTCCCCCCTTTTTCTTGTCTTGCCCGCGCCCGAACCCCTCTGCGGTATTAGTCAAGGGCTCGGGCACGGGCTCAGGGCACCCCGCGCTCGCTGGTGACGGGGTTGGTCCGAGCGTGGTAAACAAGTTGTTTGGCGCACCGAGGGGACCCGCCTCTAGACGTTTCGCCTTCTTCCGCGCCTTCTTTCCGGTCGGACGCTCTCCCTCCCCCCCGCCGGAGGCCGTGAAAACAAAGGCCTCCGACGATGCCCGCGCACCTACGGCTCCCGGCACGCGGACGCAACTAGGGGGAGGGGTGGCGGCGGCACCAGCCTTGGCCGCCCTCGCTGGTTTGGCGGCCTTGGAGGCGGGGCAGTTCTTACAAACGTGCCCCACCTCCCTACAGGCATGGCACCTCACGCCGTCCGACGTCCAGAAGACGCGGTAGGCAGTCCCCTCATGCACCACATTAAAATAGCCCTCCGTCGTCTCCTCCCGCGCCAGCCGGACAAAGAGCTGGCGGCGGCAGAAGAACACATGGCGCAGGCTGCTCTCCCTGAGGCCAAGCGGTATGGGGTTGATCCCCGACCTTACCTCCCCCAGTTGGTGTAGGTGAGGGAGGAGGAGCTCAGCGGGAACAAAGGGCGGGACGTTTGAAATGATGATCCTCTGAGCGGTGGCCTCGAGAGGGTCCACCGGCAGGAACGTCCCGCCCACCGTGAGCCCCTTTTTGAGGGCCAGGGACACCGCCCGCTCCGACCCCAGGAGGAACACGGCCTTCACAGACATCTTGGAGGCTGCGACAATGGCCGAGGGCCGACTACCCCAGCCATCGCCCGCACGCACTCCTCAATGCTCATTGTGGGGTGAGTGTAGCTCTTGACCCCGTGTTTTTTAGTTATCAGTCTGAGTGGTGGCAGGGCAGCAGGAGGCGCAGGAGGCGCCGTGGATGTGGACGCCGCCTGCGCATATGTCCTAGCTGGCCCTGCCACCGGCGTAGATGGGGTCGCCATCACGGGGTCCCTTTAAGGGCTACACCCACCCCAAAGTCACAGGCCTTAATGGTCTTAAGTGGCCTCGTTTAAGTATTTAACAGAGGGAGCTCTGAAAGAGGCACTCCTCTCCCCTAGTTGGCAATTGGGGAGGGGCCTTGCTCCCTCTGCTCAGTTGTCTTAATTGTTTGTTTTTTGTTTCTTTTTTCAATCAATTGGGAGGAAGGGCTCTCAGAGAGAGAGGAGAGAGACAGAGAGATAGAGAGAGGGGGGGAGGTGTGAAAGAGGGAAACTGCGAGCGCAGGTCTCCCCTCACAGCAATGGATGGGTGCACTCCCCAGATGGCAAACAAAACAGTCTTTGGGGTGGTCTTCGGGTGGGGGGAGAAGATGTCTTCACCTGGGGCAGCTGGAGCCACACAGGTACACACTCCCAATGATGTTAATTAGGGTAATTGAGTTTCTTCAGCCTGGTAGCTCCAGCTAGCCCAGGCTAGGCAGTGGGGGAGGGGTGCTTCGGTGGTGTGTGGGCCTAGCTGTAGGCAAGACCCCCACACACACACACCCCCCGCGATGTTCCGGCCCTCGATTGGTCTTCTTTCCTCCCCCCACCGATACAACAAAGTCTTTTTGGGGAATGCACCAAAACACACCCACCTTTGGCTGAAGAAATCTTTCCCTCCTTCCACACTGGTAAGTAGTTGTTCTTTTTTTTTCCCTCTCTCCAACTCTTTGTAGGAATAATCAAGTTGTTGCAGTCCTCTGTTCTCCTCCTCTCACTCTAGATGGATTGTAATGAAGCCCCTTCCTTCCTGCTCTTCCTGAGCTGGTCTCAGGGCTCTCAAAGGCCTCCCAGACAGGAGCTTCAGCAGGTAGCTCCTTCCCTCACTGCCCCAGGCTCCAACTATTTAGGCCACGCCTCCAAAGCTCTACCATTGGCCCTTGTGCATGAAACTCTTTTAGGAGTAAACAAAAAACATTAAACCGTGCCCCCCGATCTGGGGGAAACACCAACATTTACAATGCCCTTTTTTTTTGTGGTTTTTTTTTTAGTTTTTTTTTTGGGGCACAAAAAACATATCTTTTCTCCAAGTGCCCCCTATAAAAGGGGAGGGGGACACTAAAAGCACCGGCAATTAAAACAAATTAACTTAAAAACATAAAATCAAATTAAAATTTGGTTGCCGGGCGTGATGATGCACTCCAGTCCCTCCGGTGCCCACCTTTCGCGGAAGGCCTCTTGTGCATGAATCCCAAAGTTAGTTTGCAGATGCAGCAGGTAATCAGGAAGGCGAATGGAATGTTGGCCTTCATTGCGAGAGGGATGGAGTACAAAAGCAGGGAGGTCCTGCTGCAACTGTATAAGGTATTGGTGAGGCCGCACCTGGAGTACTGTGTGCAGTTTTGGTCACCTTACTTAAGGAAGGATATACTAGCTTTGGAGGGGGTACAGGGATGATTCACTCGGCTGATTCCGGAAATGAGAGGGTTACCTTATGATGATAGATTGAGTAGATTGGGTCTTTACTCGTTGGAGTTCAGAAGGATGAGGGGTGATCTTATAGAAACATTTAAAATAATGAAAGGGATAGACAAGATAGAGGCAGAGAGGTTGTTTCCACTGGTCGGGGAGACTAGAACTAGGGGGCACAGCCTCAAAATACGGGGGAGCCAATTTAAAACCGAGTTGAGAAGGAATTTCTTCTCCCAGAGGGTTGTGAATCTGTGGAATTCTCTGTCCAAGGAAGTAGTTGAGGCTAGCTCATTGAATGTATTCAAATCACAGATAGATCGATTTTTAATCAATAAGGAAATTAAGGGTTACGGGGAGCGGGTGGGTAAGTGGAGCTGAGTCCACGGCCAGATCAGCCATGATCCTGTTGAATGGCGGAGCAGGCTCGAGGGGCTAGATGGCCTACTCCTGTTCCTAATTCTTATGTTCTTATGGAGCGAGAGGCCAATACCCTCCAGCTTTCCTGGCAAACCCTGGGATGACCAGACTCTCATCCCAATTGGAGGACAAGGAGCCCACACAGTCCTGTGGCCCTGCCCACCAACGCACAATTACCCACATCACAGAGTATGCACCCTACCCACTGCTGCAATGGCTACCGCACTGAGGGATCCCACAACAGTGGCACCCACATGGTCTGTGTGTGAAGTGGGGGAAATATATGAGGCCAGCCTCAAGTTCAGGGTTCACACCTGGCACCCACACAACCCTCACCACAACCTCCCATAGTCCATTAATGATCACCTTGCCAGGTCATTACAATAAGGACTTGAAAAATGCTTAGGGGGGAGTGTTGTTATGTATGCATACTTGTATTGTTATATGATGTCTGTAACAGTGAATGTACCTTACACTGTACACATCTTACCTGTACATCAGATGGTGCTGCTGCTGGAGACCTAAGGGTTACCTGTACACTGCAGGTAACCCAGTTTTAAAGGGAGCTCACAGCTTGGTGTCCTCACTTGAAGAGCTGCAAATGAAGGACTACAGTCTACACAGTTGAAGTACCATACCCTGCCTCATGGAGTCATTACCAAAGGTGCCTACATACACAATAAAGTGCACATCCAAGTATTTTTTAAATGTGGTGAGGGTTTCTGCCTCTATCACCCTCTCAGGTAGTGAGCTCCAGACCTCCACCACCCTCTGGTGAATAAATTTCCCCTCATATCTCCTCTAAATCTCCCCCAATTATTTTAAATCTATGTCCTCTGGTTGTTGACCCCTCTGCCAAGGGAAAACGATCCTTCCTATCCACTCTATACAGGCCCCTCATAATTTTATACACTTCAAACAGGTCTTCCCTCAGTCTCCTCTGTTCTAAAGAAAACAGACCTAGCATCTCCAATCTTTCCTCATGCCTTCTTAACCACCTGATCTACCTGGCCTGCTACCTTTAGGGATCTGCAGATTTAAACTCCAAGATCCCTTTGCTCCTCTACACTTTTCAGTATTGTAACATTTAATGTGTATTCCCTTGCATTGTTAGACCTCCCCAAATGCATTACCTCACACTTATCTGGATTGAATTCAATTTGCCACTGTTCTGCCCACCTGACCAGTTCATTGATATCTTCCTGCAGTCCGCAGCTTTCTTCTTCATTACCAACCACACAGCCTATTTTAGTGTCATCTGCAAACTTCTTAATCATACCCCCAACATTCAAGTCCAAGTCATTGATATATACCACAAAAAGCAAGGGGCCCAGCACTGAGCCCTGCGGAACCCCACTGGAAACAGCCTTCCACTCACAAAAACACCCTTCAACGATTGCCCTTTGCTTCCTGCCTCTGAGCCAATTTTAGATCCAACTTGTCACTTTGCCCTGGATCCCATGGGCTTTTACTTTCATTACCAGCCTGCCATGTGGGACCTTATCAAAAGCTTTGCTAAAATCCATATACACATCATACGCACTGCCCTCATCGACCCTCCTGGTTAACTCCTCAAAATATTTAATCAAGTTAGTCAGACATGACCTTCCCTTAACAAAGCCATGCTGACTGTCCTTGATTAATCCATCTTTCCAAATGAAGATTTATCCTATTCCTCAGGATTTTTCCCAATAATTTTCGCACCTCTGAGGTTAGGCTGACTGGTCTGTAATTACTCGGTTTATCCATTTCTCCCTTTTTAAACAAAGGTACAACATTCGCAGTCCTCTGGCACCATACCTGTAGCTAGAGAGGATTGGAAAATGATGGTCAGAGCCTCTGCTATTTCCTCTTTTGCTTCTCATAATAGCCTGGGATACATTTCATCCAGGCCTGGGGATTTATCCAATTTCAAAGCTGCTAAACCCCTTAATACTTCCTCTCTCACTATGTTTATCTCATCGAATATTTCACACTCCTCCTTCCTCATCGCCCCTCTCTTTTGTGAAAACAGATGCAATGTATTCATTAAGAATCATATCCATATCTTCTGCCTCCACACAACAGATTTCCTTTGTGGTCTCCAATTGGCCCCACTCTTTCTCTTAATGTTTTTATAAAACATCTTTGGGTTTTCCCTGATTTTACTTGCCAACATTCTTTTGTGCTCTCTTTGCTTTCCTGATATCTTTTTTAATTGCACCCCTGCACTTCTTATACTCCTCTAGAGTCTCTGCAGTATTGAGTTATCGGAATCTGTCATAAGCTCCCTTTTCTTCCTTTATCTTACCCTGTATGTCCCATGACATCCAGGGGGCTCTAGATTTGTTAGCCCCATCCTTTTTTTTAAAGAGAACATACTTGCTCTGTACCCTCAGGATCTCCTCCTTGAATGCCTCCCACTGCTCTGACATTGATTTACCATCAAGTAGCCGTTTCCAGTCCACCTTGGCCAAATCCCATCTCAGCTCAGCAAAACTGGCTTTACCATTATTGAGAACTTTTTTTCCTGGTCCACTTTTGTACTTTTCCATAACTACCCTAAATCTTACTGCATTATGATCATTAGCACCAAAATGTTCTCCCACTGATACCCCTTCCACCTGCCCCTCTTCATTCCCCAAAACCAAGTGCAGAACCGCCCCCTCCCTTGTCGGGCTTGTTACATACTGGCTAAAGAAGTTTTCCTGAATGCATATTAGGAATTCTACACACATTGTACCATTCACATTGCTTTTTTCCCAGTTAATATTCGGGTAGTTGAAATCCCCCACTATTACAGCTCTGAAAAAAGAAGGCTGAGGGACGACCTAATAGAGGTCTTTAAAATTATAAAAGGTTTTGATCGAGTGAATACAGAGAGAATGTTTCCACTTGTGGGGAAGTGCATAACTATAGGCCATTAATATAAGATAGTCACCAAGAAATCCAATCGGGAATTCAGAAGAAACTTCTTTACCCAAGGAGTGGCGAGAATGTGGAACTCGCTACCACAGGGAGTGGTTGAAGCGAACAGTATAGATGTATTTAAGCGGAGGCTAAATAAGCATAATGTGGGAGAAGGGAATAGAGGATTATGCGGAGAGATTTAGATGAGGAATGACAGGAGGAGGTTCGAGTGGAGCATAAATGCTGGCATGGACTGGTTGGGCCGAATGGCCTGTTTTTTGTGGCATATATCCTCTGTAATCCTATGTAATATTTACCTCCCAAATCAACTGCAAGCATTCACATGTAATAAGGAGCCATGATTTCATCCAACCAAGTCACTCTCAGCCTTCCTCCATTGCTTTTGAATAGTAATTTACTCACTCAACTTCAAATATACTGATAACATTTGTTTCCAATGCATTCCTGACCTTTTGTGACCCTCAGTTTCACCCTCAACGTCACAATTCCCTGCAAAGTTTAAACCTGCTATCCCTTGAAGGTGTCAGCTTCCAAATGTACAGTTTATCTGTTTCATTATGCTGTCAGACTGATATTAAATTGTTATAGTGCCATCTAAATCTTTATTGCTGGTGCTCCACTGGTACTTCTCTTGGTGTCATGTTGACACTCTGCTTTTGCCCTGATGCTCTGTTAGCCCCATGCTGGTCATCGGAAGGAACTGGAGTCCACCATTCCGCCCCTCGAGACTGTCCCATCATTTCATTCGATCATGACAATTGCCACCTGTTCCTCAATCCCTTTTACCTGGGTTTGCACCTGATGCCTTAATTGCCTAACAACTATTTTAGTAGAAAAGTTTAAATCAAGTGCCCCTTTTGGCACTAGAACCTACAAATTAACAATTTAAAACTGTAACAAAAACCTTTAATCAAATTAGAATTTGATTGCCGGGGGTGATGATGCACTCCAGTCCCTCCGATGCCCACCTCTCACGGAAGGCCGCGAGCATACCGGTGGACACTGTGTGCTCCATCTCGCATGGAGGCCCCGACCTGCGAGAAACCATCAGCTTGCAGGTCGGGGCCATAAAAGGAGCGGCAAGAGGCAGCCATGAGCAGCATGGAGGCCCTGTCCCGCGAGAAACCATCAGCGGCAGGTCAGGGCCATAAAAGGAGTGGCGAGCAGCGGCCATGAGCAGCGTGGAGGTATGCCACCACAAGATACAGTGTGAACTGGTGCAGGAGAGCAACAGCAACGAAGAGTGACGTCAGCAAGGTCCAGGTCGGTGATTGGAGCGTGGGCAGATGCAACAGGAGCAGCAAGATCGGGGCGAAGGAGCTGTGAGAGACTGTGGAGGGATGTGATTGGGGCCTAGGGGAGGCGCAAGTTCGGGGCCAGGGGCCCAGGGACAGCACGAGCCAGCCCACAGTGCGATATGTGTGCGCACTAGGTCCCTACAGCAGAGCATGTGTCTTGGGTATTCCTTGCCACCTGACTAAGACCTAGCTCTGTCAAGCCCATGTGATGGCTGGTGTGCAACAGCTACCACACGTTAAAAAAATCCACGCATAGGCATCTTCCACCTTTGAGGATGTAGTTCGGGTTCTTCATTCGAAACACCTGTGAATTCAACCTTTCTTTTTTGGCGTGGAAGCAAGTCATCCTCGTTTCGAGGGACTGCCTATGATGATGATCTCCAGAATTGCCTAACAACTCTTTTGGAGTAAACAAATAAACATTTAAATCATGCCCCCCTATCTGGGGGACACTCCAAACAATTTCCAATCCCCTTTTTTTTTGTTTTTTTTTGTAGTTTTTTTGTGTGTTTTTTTTGGGGCTCTAAAACCATAATTTACAAGTGCCCCCTATAAAAGGGGAGGGGGAATTGCCTAACACAACTGATTATTCTTGTTCCAGGTGCTGTATTAGCCCAATGCTTCGTTCTAGCCTGGAAGTGTTGACTTCATCCCCGTCCCTGGTGCCGGATCGGCTTGGTGTTTGCCCTGGCTTGGTGTTTGCCCTGGCCCGGGTTGGCTCGGTGTTTGCCCTGGCTCGGGTTGGCTCGGCGTTGCCTGGCCCGGCATTTGCCCTGGCTCGGTGTTTGCCTTGGCCCGGGTTGGCTCGGTGTTTGCCCTGGCTCGGGTTGGCCCGCCGTTGCCCTGGACCGGGTTGGCTCGGCGTTGCCCTGGATCGGGTTGGCTCGGCGTTGCCTGGCCCGGGTTGCTCCGCCGTTGCCCTGGACTGGATTGGCTCGGCGTTGCCATGTTAATTGAGCGACGTGCCGGCCGTGTAAGGCGGAAGTGACGCTAGCGGCGGGGTCGGGTGTGAGGATCGCACTATTTCCGGTGCGTGCGGCAATGAAGTTCCGAGCCAAGATCGTGGATGTCGGTTGTTTGAATCATTTCACCCGTGAGTGATGAGTGGCGAGGCCTGAGCATCGCGGTCCCGTGAGTCGGTGGGCTGACAGTCCGGACCCAGCGTCACCTCCTCGCGCCACGATTAGCGGCAATTGGACAGTAGTCGCTTGCCCCTTCACCCCATGTTCTTCTCTGCCTCAAACACATTGCGAACAGTCTCTCTCCTGCTTCACCCATTGCACAGTTTCAAGCGCTGTCTGCTAACGAGACAATTTCCATCGCCACGCCACTGCTGACCTCCATCCCCCACCGTTACTGCCACTGCTACTTGAAGCCTTTCTCCGCACTTAATATCTCAGCTTGATTTCTCCCGCACCCATCCTTGCATCTTCCAGTAACTGAATCATCCAAAACCCACCCCCTGCCCCATGCCCCTCACTGAGCCCTGCTTGCCCATCACCCGCAACGCCTCTCGCCAGCACTGGCTTCCCATTCACGAGTAAATCATGATAAAATCCATATTCTTAACTGCCTCCCATACATCCCTGCACTACCATTCAATAAGATCATGGCTGATCATTCGCTCAGTCTCCATTTCCTGCTTTCTCTCCATATCCCTTGATCCCCTTAGCCGTAAGGGCCATATCTAACTCCCTCTTCAATATAGCCAATGAACTGGCATCAACAACTCTCTGCGGTAGGGAATTCCACAGGTTAACAACTCTGAGTGAAGAAGTTTCTCCTCATCTCAGTCCGAAATGGCCTACCCCTTATCGTAAGACTGTGTCGCCTGGTTCTGGACTTCCCCAACATCGGGAAGAATCTACCCGCATCAAACCTGTCCCGTCCCGTCAGAATCTTGTATGTTTCTATGAGATCCCCTCTCATCCTTCTAAACTCCAATGTATAAAGGCCCAGTTGATCCAGTCTCTCCTCATATGTCAGTCCGGCCATCCCTGGAATCAGTCTGGTGAAACTTCGCTGCACTCCCTCAATAGCAAGAACGTCCTTCCTCAGATTAGGAGACCAAAATTGAACACAATATTCCAGGTGAGGTCTCACCAAGGCCCTGTACAACCGCAGTAAGACCTCCCAGCTCCTATACTCAAATCCGCTAGCAATGAAGGCCAGCTTACCATTTGCTTTCTTTACCACCTGCTGCACCTGTATGCCAGCTTTCAATGACTGATGAACTATGACACCCAGGTCTCGTTGCACCTCCCCTTTTCCTAATCTGCCACCATTCAGACAATATTCTGGGTTCGTGTTTTTGCCCCCAAAGTGGATAACCTCACATTTATCCACATTATACTGCATCTGCCATGCATTTGCCCACTCACCTAACCTGTCCAAGTCACCCTGCAGCCTCTTGGCGTCCCCCCCCACAGCTCACACCGCTACCCAGTTTAGTGTCATCTGCAAACTTGGAGATATTACACTCAATTCCTTCATCCAAATCATTGATGTACATTGTAAAGAGCTGGGGTACCAGCACTGAGCCCTGCAGTACTCCACTAGTCACTGCCTGCCATTCTGAAAACGACCCGTTTATCCCGACTCTCTGCTTCCTGTCTGCCAACCAGTTTTCTATCAACGTCAGTATATTACTTCCAATACCATGTGCTTAGATTTTGCACACCAATCTCTTGTGTGGGACCTTGTCAAAAGCCTTTTGAAAGTCCAAATACACTACATCCACTGATTCTCCCTTGTCCACTCTACTAGCTACATCCTCAAAAAATTCCAGATTTGTCGAGCATGATTTCCCCTTCATAAATCCATGCTGACTTGGACCAATCCTTTCACTGCTTTCCAAATGCGCTGCTATTTCATCCTTAATAATTGATTCCAACATTTTCCCCACCACTGATGTCAGGCTAACCAGTCTATAATTACCCGCTTTCTCTCTCCCTCCCTTTTTAAAAAGTGGTGTTACATTCGCTACCCTCCAGTCCATAGGAACTGATCCAAAGTAGATTGACTGTTGGAAAATGATCACCAATGCATCCACTATTTCTAGGGCCACTTCCTTAAGTACTCTGGGATGCAGACTATCAGGCCCCGGGGATTTATCGGCCTTCAATCCCATCAATTTCCCGAATACAATTTCCCGCCTAATAAGGAAATCCTTCATTTGCTCCTTCTCGCTAGACCCTCGTTCCCCTTGTACTTTCGGAGGTTATTTGTGTCTTCCTTCGTGAAGACAGAACCAAAGTATTTGTTCAATTGGTCTGTCATTTCTTTATTCCCCATTATAAATTCATCTGAATCCGACTGCAAGGGACCTACGTTTGTCTTCACTAATCTTTTTCTCTTCACATATCTATAGAAGCTTTTGTAGTCAGTTTTTATGTTCCCGGCAAGCTTCTTCTCGTACTCTATTTTCCCCCTCTTAATTTAACCCTTTGTCCTCCTCTGCTGAATTCTAAATTTCTGCCAGTCCTCAGGTTTGCTGCTTTTTCTGGCCAATTTATATGCCTCTTCCTTGGATTTAACACTATCCTTAATTTCCCTTGTTAGCCACGGTTGAGCCACCTACCCCATTTTATTTTTACTCCAGACAGGGATGTACAATTGCTGAAGTTCATCCATGTGATCTTTAAATGTTTGCCATTGCCTATCCACTGGCAACCCTTTAAGTATCATTTGCCAGTCTATTCTAGCCAATTCACGCTTCAAACCATCAAAGTTACCTTTCCTTAAGTTCAGGACCCTCGTTTCTGAATTAACTGTGTCACTCTCCATCCTAATAAGGAATTCTACTATGTTCTGGTCACTCTTCCCCAAGGAGTCTCGCACAACAAGATTGATAATTAGTCCTTTCTCATTCCACATCACCCAGTCTAGGATGGCCAGCTCCCTGGATGGTTCCTCGACATATTGGTCTCGAAAACCATCCCTAATACACTCCAATAGGCCTTGTCCACTCAATCTTACCTCATAGGACAATCCCCATTCCCCCATCCCAGGAATCAGTCTGGTGATCTTTCGTTGCGCTCCCTTTGCAGCAAGTATATACTTCTTTGGGTAAGGAGACCAAAACTGGACACACTACTCCAGGTGTGGTCTCATCAGGGCCCTATATCATTGCGGTAAGACATCTTTACTCTTGTACTCAAACCTTCTTGTAATAAAGGCCAACCTTTTGTTTTCCTAATTGCTTGCTGTACCTGCATGTTAACTTTCAGTGGTTCATGCACAACGACACCCAGATCCCCCTGAACACCAACATTTCCCAATCTCTCACCATTTAAAAAATACTCTGCTTTTCTGTTGTTCCTACCAAAGTGGTTAACTTCTCCATATTCCATTCTATTTGCCTTGTTCTTGCCAACTCACCTAGCCTGTCGATGTCCCCTTGAAATCTCATTGCATTCTCCTCACAACATACATTCCTACCTAGCTCTGTATCATCAGCAAACTTGGATATATTACATTTGGTCCCCTCATCCAAATCATTGATATATATTGTGAATAGCTGAGGCCCAAGCACTGATCCTTGCAGTAGTCTACTAGTTACAGCCCGCCAACCCAAAAATGACCCTTTTATTCCTACTCTGTTTTAACCACTGCTCAATCCAGGCTCGTATATTACCCCCAATCCCATGAGCCCTAATTGTGTTCAATAATCTCTTGTGTGGCACCTTATCGAATGCCTTCTGAAAGTACAAATACACCACATCCACTGGTTCCCCCTTATCTATTATTGATTTGTCAAACATGATTTCTCTTTCATAAATCTGTGTTGACTCTGCCCAATACTGTTATTATTTTCTAAGTGCCCTGTTCATCATCATAGGCAGTCCCTCGGAATCGAGAAAGACTTGTTTTGACTCCTGAAGTGAGTTCTTTGGTGGCTGAACTGTCCAATACAAGAGCCACAGACTCTGTCACAGGTGGGGCAGACAGTCGCCGAGGGAAGGGGTGGATGGGACTGGTTTGCCGCACACTCCTTCCGCTGCCTGCGCTTGACCTCTTCACGCTTTCGACGTTGAGACTCGAAGTGCTCAACACTCTCCCGGATGCACTTTCTCCACTTAGGGCAGTCTTTGGCTAGGGATTCCTAGGTGGCAGTGGTGATGTCGCATTTTATCAGGGTGGCTTTGAAGGTGTCCTTGTAACATTTCTGCTGCCCACCTTTGGCTCGTTTACCATGAAGGAGCTCCGCAAAGTACACATACACCGCATCCACTGGTTCCCCCTTATCTATTATTGATTTGTCAAACATGATTTCTCTTTCATAAATCTGTGTTGACTCTGCCCAATCCTATTATTATTTTCTAAGTGCCTTGTTACCACGTCCTTAATGATAGGTTCTATAATTTTCCCTACCTCTGATGTCAGGCTAACTGGTCTGTAGTTCTGCGTTTTTTCTCTCTCTCTCCCTCAGTATTAAGAGTTATGTAACCAAGGTGGGTAAGCGGAGTTAAGATAGAGATCATCTGTGATGAGGGGCTGAATGGCCTACTGCTATGTTCCAATGTTATAATATCGTGAAAAACACCTGCTCATTTGTGCAGCAAGATCCCCAAAATAGCAATGAAATAAATGACCAGATAATCTCTTTTAGTGATGTTAGTTAAGAGATAAACATTGGGCAGGATCACCAGGAGAACTCATTTGCTCTAAATCCACCTGAGAAGACAGATGGCTTTGTTTTAAAGTCTCATCCAAAAGATGCCTCTCCAATCGTCCAACACTCCCTCGGTATTACACTGAAGTGTCACCCTAGATTCTGTGCTTGAGTTTCTGGAGTGGGGCTTGAACCCATGACTTACTGAGCCAGAGGTGAGAGTAGTGCCACTCTACCAAGGTAACAAAGTTTTGATGTAGCCTGTTTGGTGACAGTTGGGTGAGATGTGGGAGAATAGTTGTGATGCAACATGTTCCATGACTTTAGAAAGAAAGGGAAGATTGGTGGTGAAGTGGTAATTGGAGAGAATAGAGGGGTTGAGCGTAGGTATTTTGAGGAGTCTACTTTGGTACTATCCCCTGCCTTTCAAATCTGCAGTCACCACCTCCCTCCTCAAAAAAATCCACCCTTGACCTTTATGCCCTTGCAAACTACCACCCCATCTCCAACCTACCTTTCCTTTCCAAAGTCCTTGAACATGGTGCCGCCTCCCAAATCCATGCCCATCTTTCCCACAATTCCACGTTTGAACCTCCAATCAGGTTTCCGCCCTGACCGCAGCACTAAAACTGCCCTTTTCAAAGTCACAAATGACATCTGATATAACTATGACCATGGTGCACTATCCCCCCTCATCCCTCTTGACCTCTCTGGAGCCTTTGACAGGGTTGACCACACCATCCTTCTCCAATGCCTCTCCTTCGTTGTCCAGCTGAGTGGGATTGCCCTCGCCTGGTTCCATTCTTATCTATCCAGTAGTAGCCAGAGAATCACTGCAATAGCTTCTCTTCCCGTTCCCACACCGTTACCTCTGATAGTGCCCCAAGATTCGATCCTTAGCCCCCTCCTATTTCTCATCGGTCCTTTGGCAACGTCATCCAAAAACAATCAGATTCCACATGTACGCTGACGACACCCAGCTCCACCTCTCCACCACCTCTCGATTTTTTCACTGCTGATGATTTGTCACACTGCCTGTCCAAGAGCAGAAATATCTGATGATTCAAATTTTTGGAGCAATGAGTTATTAGTTTCTTGGAAAAATAAACATTTTTCAGCGTGAAAATTGACTTGGAATTATCATGATTAGACTATAGTGGATGTGTGTTTTTAATCATTTGGATTGCTTTATATTTTCAGGTATTGTAAACACTATCTCCAAGCTCACAAAGTCATGTATTCTAAGACTTACCACTGATAAGCTCTACTTTATCCTTTCTGACAAAGTGGCCAGTGGAGGTGTTGCTATGTGGTGTCAGCTATTTCAGGTAAACGACAATTTAACATAAATGGTTCTTTATGGTCCCAACTTGTGTGTCATATGTGAGATATCATACTTTTATTTATATACACGCATACATATCTTTCTGTCTAATAACTCTCTTAGCTGTCTCTGCTGTCTTCCTGTTACTGTTATCTTTTTGCTTCTCTGTTGCCTTCTGCTTCTCTCTGTCTTTATTCTTCTTTCCTTTCAAGTGCGCGGTGTTGGGTGGAAAAGTGAGTTGCTGTAGAAGTTCAGCCATAATCTTATTGAATGGCGGAGCAGGCTCAATGGGCTGTAAGGCCTATTCCTACTCCCATTTCTTATATCATTTTCGAATCATAGAAATTTTCAGCACAGAAGGAGGCTATTTCAGCCCATCGTGCCCGTGCCGGCCAACAAAGAGCTATCCAGCCTAATCCCACTTTCTAGCTCTTGGTCCGTAGCCTTGTACGTTACGGCACTTCAAGTGCATATCCGAGTACTTTTAAAATGTGGTGAGGGTTTCTTCCTCTGCCACCCTTTCAGGCAGTGAGTTCAAGACCCCCACCACCCTCTGGGTGGAAATATTTCCCCTCAAATCCCATCTAAACCTCCTACCAATTACTTTAAATCTATGCCCCCTGCCCCCTAGTTGTTGACCCCTCTGCTAAAGGAAGTAGGTCTTTCCTATCTACTCTATCTAGGCCCCTCATAATTTTATACACCTCAATCAGGTCTCCCCTCAGCCTCCTCTGTTCTAAAGAAAACAACCCCAGCTTATCCAATCTTTCCTCACAGCTAAAATTCTCCAGTCCAGGCAACATCCTCGTAAATCTCCTCTGTACCCTCTCTGGTGCAATCACATCTTTCCTGTAATGTGGTGACCAGAACTGCACGCTGTACTCTAGCTGTGGCCTAACGAGTGTTTTATACAGTTCAAGCCCTATCTCCCTGCTCTTATAATCTATGCCTTGGCTAATAAAGGCAAGTATCCTGTATGTATTCTTAACCACCTTGTCTACCTGACTTGCTACCTTCAGGGATCTGTGAACATGCACTCTAATGTCCCTCTGTTCCTCTACACTTCTCAGTGTCCCACCATTTATTGTGTATTCTCTGCAGTTTTTTTCTTCATTATCAATCACACAGCCAATTTTTGTATCATCTGCAAACTTTACAATCATGCCCCCAACATTCAAGTCTAAATCATTGATATATAGCACAAAAAACAAGGGACCGACTACTGAGCCCTGCGGAACCCCACTGGAAACAGCTTTCCAGTCACACAAACACCCTTTGACCATTACCCTTTAATTCCTATCTCTGAGCTAATTTTGGATTCAACTTGGCACTTTGCCTTGGATCCCATGGGCTTTGACTTTCATGACCAGTCTGCCATGTGGGACCTTATCAAAAACCTTGTTAAAGTCCATATACACTACATCAAACATGCTCCCCTCATCGACCCTCCTTGTTACATCTGCTGTCCAACAAGGATCTATCCTTGGCCCCCTCGTATTTCTCATCTACATGTTGCCCCTTGGCAACATCATCCGAAAATGAAGCAATAGTTTCCACAAAAGCACTGAAGACACCCAGCTCTATCTCACAACCACTTCTCTCGACCCCTCCACGGTCTCTAACTACTGTGAAGCATCTTGGAACCTTTCACTATGTTAAAGGCACTATATAAATACAAGTTGTTGTTGGGTCCTCAAAAAAATTCAGTCAAGTTAGTCAGACACGACCTTCCCTGAACTTAATGAATTTGACTTTTAACCCTCAGTCCACCTCAGCCACTCCCACTGTCTCAGAGCTGTCTGAAATTATGCCTCACAGATAGAAGAGATAACCATTGACCTTTTCTAACGATAAGCAAAACACAGGTGGAGATCATTATTTGGCTGCAAAGTGTTATTTTTTGCGATGTGAAGTAACGTTAAATGAAGATTTGCTGTCTCACTGTGTTTGTGTCCCACTTACACGCACATTCTAATTGTCAATAAGACCCCAGAGAGATAATCAGTTGGTTTCACCACTAAATTAAAAAAAAATTGTAAGGAACGCTCTCTCCACCCCATCTCTCTTCCCCCGCCCCGTCTTTCTTTCTCTTTTCCCCCCTCTCCCCCCAAGCCCCACCTTACTGTCTCCTCCCCCCACCCCCAGATTACTTAAAGAAGTGGCCCTAGAAATAGTGGATGCATTGGTGGTAATTTTTCAACATTCTATCGACTCTGCATCAGTTCCTATGGACTGGAGGGTAGCTAATGTAACCCCACTTTTTAAAAAAGGAGGGAGAGAGAAAACAGAATTATAGACTGGTTAGCCTGACATCGGTGGTGGGGAAAATATTGGAATTAATTATTAAAGATGTAATAGCAGTGCATTTGGAAAGCATGACATGATCGGTCCAAGTCAGCATGGATTGATGAAAGGGAAATCATGCTTGACAAATCTTCTAGAATTTTTTGAGGATGTAACTAATAGAGTGGACAAGGGGGAGCCAGTGGATGTGGTGTATTTAGATTTCAAAAGACTTTTGACTAGGTCCTACACAAGAGATTAGTGTGCAGAATTAAAGCACATGGTATTGGGGGTAATGTACTGACGTGGATAGAGAACTGGTTGGCAGACAGGAAGCAAAGAGTAGGAATAAATGGGTCCTTTTCAGAATGGCAGGCAGTGACGAGTGGGGTACAGCAAGGTTCAGTGCTGGGACCCCAGCTACTTACAATATACATCAATGATTTAGACGAAGGAATTGAATGTAATATCTCCCAAGTTTGCAGATGACAATAAGCTGGGTGGCAGTGTGAGCTGTGAGGAGGATGCTAGAGGCTGCAGGGTGACTTGGACAGGTTAGGGGAGTGGGCAAATACATGGCAGATGCGGTATAATGCAAATAAATGTGAGATTATCCACTTTGGTGGTAAAAACAAGAAGGCATTTTATTATCTGAATGGTGACAGATTAGTAAAAGAGGAGGTGCAACGAGACCTGGGTGTCATGGTACGTCAGTCATTGAAAGTTGGTATACAGGTACAGCAGGCGGTGAAGAAGGCAAATGGCATGCTGGCCTTCATAGCGAGAGGATTTGAGTAGAGGAGCAGGGAGATCTTACTACAGTTGTACAGAGCCTTGGTGAGGCCACACCTTGAATATTGTGCACAGTTTTGGTCTCCTAATCTGAGGAAGGACTTTCTTGCTATTGAGGGAATGCAGCGAAGGTTCACCAGACTGATTCCCTTTAAGACGGACTGACATATGAAGAAAGACTGGATCGACTAGGTTTATATCAATGGACTTTAGAAGAATGAGAGGGGATCTCATAGAAACAAAAAAATTCTGACGGGATCGGACAGGTTAGATGCAGGAAGAATGTTCCCGATGTTGGGGAAATCCAGAACAAGGGGTCACAGTCTAAGGATTAGGGGTAAGCCATTTAGGATCGAGATGAGGAGAAACTTTTTCACTCAGAGTTGTGAGCATGTGCAATTCTCCACCACAGAAAGTTGTTCAGGCCGGTTCGTTAGGTATATTCAAAAGGGAGTTAGATATGGCCTTACAGCTAAAGGGATCAAGGGGTTTGGAGAGAAAGCAGGAATGGGGTACTAAAGTTGCATGATCAGCCATGATCATATTGAATGGTGGTGCAGGCTCGAAGGGCAGAATGGCCTACTCCTGCACCTATTTTCTGTTTCATATCTCTTTCCCATCCCCCTTCCCGTCACTCTCGCTCCCCCCCCTCTTCCCATCACTCTCGCCCGCCCCCCCCCTTCCCGTCACTGTCTGCCCCCCCCGTCACTCTCTCCTGCCTTTCCCATCTCTCTCTCTTTCCTCCCCCTTCCCGTCTCTCCCTCGCCCCCGCTTCCCATCACTCCCTCCCCCCCTCCCGTCTCTCTCTCCCCCTCCCCTCCCTTCCTGTCTATTCCCCCCCTGCCACCCCCTGCCCGTCTCTCTCCCCCCTTCCCGTCTCACTCCCCCCCCTTCCCGTCTCTCTCCTCCCCCTTCCCGTCTCTCTTCCCCCCCTTCCCGTCTCTCTTCCCCCCCCCTTCCCGTCTCTCTTCCCAACCCCATTCCCATCTCTCTTCCCCACCCCCCCCCCCATCTCTCTTCCGCCCCCCCCCGCTTTCCCGTCTCCCTTCCCCCCCCCTTCTCGTCTCTCTTCCCCCCCTTCCCGTCTCTCTCCCCCCCGTCTCTCTTCCTCCCCCCTTCCCGTCTCTCTTCCTCCCCCCTTCCCGTCTCTCTTCCCCCCCCTTCCCGTCTCTCTTCCCCCCCCTTCCCGTCTCTCTTCCCCCCCCCTTCCCGTCTCTCTTCCCCCCCCTTCCCGTCTCTCTTCCCCCCCCTTCCCATCTCTCTTCCCCCCCGTCTCTCTTCCGCCCCCCCCTTTCCCATCACTCCCCCCCCCTCTTCCCGTCTCTCTTTCCCCCCCCTTCCCGTCTCTCTTTCCCCCCCTTCTCGTCTCTCTTTCCCCCCCCCCCGTCTCTCTTCCCCCCCCGCCTCCCGTCTCTCTTCCCCCCCCCCGCCTCCCGTCTCTCTTCCCCCCCCTTCCCGTCTCTCGTCCCCCCCTTCCCGTCTCTCTTCCAACCCCTTTCCGTGTCTCTTTCCCCCCCCCCCCCGTCTCTCTTCCCCACCCCTTCCCGTCTCTCTTCCCCCCCTTCCCGTCTCTCTTCCCCCCCCCCCTTCCCGTATCTCTTCCCCCCCCCCCTCCCGTCTCTCTTCCCCCCCCCCTCCCGTCTCTCTTCCACGCCCCTCCCGTCTCTCTTCCACGCCCCTCCCGTCTCTCTTCCACGCCCCTCCCGTCTCTCTTCCACCCCCTTCCCGTCTCTCTTCCACCCCTTTCCCGTCTCTCTTCCCCCCTTTCCCGTCTCTCGCCCCCCTCTTCCCGTCTCTCTCTCCCCCCCTTCCCATCTCTCTCTCCCCCCCTTCCCGTCTCTCTCTCCCCCCTTCCCGTCTCTCTCTCCCCCCCTTCCCGTCTCTCTCTCCCCCCCCTTCCCGTCTCTCTCTCCCCCCTTCCCGTCTCTCTCTCCACCCCTTCCCGTCTCTCTCTCCCCCCCTTCCCGTCTCTCTCTTCCCCCCCTTCCCGTCTCTCTCTCCCCCCCCCTTCCCTTCCCGTCTCTCTCTCCCCCCCCTTCCCTTCCCGTCTCTCTCTCTCTCTCCCCCCCTTCCCGTCTCTCTCCTCCCCCCCTTCCCGTCTCTCTCTCCCCCCCCTTCCCGTCTCTCTCTGCCCCCCCTTCCCGTCTCTCTCTGCCCCCCCTTCCCGTCTCTCTCTGCCCCCCCTTCCCGTCTCTCTCTCCCCCTTCCCGTCTCTCTCTCCCCGTTTCCCGTCTCCCTCTCACCCCTTCCCATCACCCTCTCACCCCTTCCCGTCTCTCTCCGCAACTTCCTGTCTCTCTCCGCAACTTCCTGTCTCTCTCTCCCCCCCTTCCCTTCTCTCTCTCCCCCTGTTCCCCG
The DNA here is from genome assembly GCF_044704955.1 of Pristiophorus japonicus. NCBI lineage: Eukaryota > Metazoa > Chordata > Chondrichthyes > Pristiophoridae > Pristiophorus > Pristiophorus japonicus. The sequence continues at coordinate 187,215,703 of NC_091981.1, forward strand.
TCTCTCTCTCCCCCGTTCCTGTCTCTCTCTCCCCCCGTTCCCGTCTCTCTCTTCCCCCGTTCCCGTCTCTCTCTCTCCCCCCCCTTTCCCGCCTCCCTTCCCCCCCCCTCCCTTCCCCCTCGCCCCCCTCCCTTCCCGTCTCCCTCCCCCACCCTCCCTTCCCGTCTCCCTCTCCCTCCCCCCCCTTCCCGTCTCTCTCTACCCCGCTACCCGTCTCTCTCTCCCCCCCTTCCCGTCTCCCTCTCCCCCCCCCCCCTTCACGTCTCTCTCTCTCCACCCCCCTTCCCGTCTCTCTCTCCCCCCTTCCCGTCTCTCTCTCCCCCCTTCCCGTCTCTCTCTCCCCCCTTCCCGTCTCTCTCTCCCCCCTTCCCGTCTCTCTCTCCCCCCTTCCCGTCTCTCTCTTCCTCCCCTTCCCGTCTCTCTCTCTTCCCCCCCCCTTCCCGTCTCTCTCTCTTCCCCCCCCTTCCCGTCTCTCTCTCTTCCCCCCCCTTCCCGTCTCTCTCTCTTCCCCCCCTTCCCGTCTCTCTCTCTTTCCACCCCCCTTCCCATCTCTCTCTCTTCCCCCCCCCCCCTCCTTTCCGTCTCTCTCTCCCCCCCCCACTTCCCGTCTCTCTCTCTCTCCCCCCTTCCCGTCTCTCTCTCTCTCCCCCCCCTTTCCGTCTCTCTCTCTTCACCCCTTCCCGTCTCTCTCTCTCCCCCCCCTTCCCGTCTCTTACCCCCCCCCTTCCCGTCTCCCCCCCCACCTCCTTCCCATCTCTCCCCCTTCCCGTCCCCCCCTTCCTGTCTCTTTCCCCGCCCCCCATCTCTCCCCCACCCCATCCCGTCTCTCTTCCCCCACCCCTTCCCGTCTCCCTTGCCCCACCCCTTCCCGTCTCCCTTCCCCCCTCCCTTCCCCCTCTCCCCCCATCTTCCCGTCTCTTACCCCCCCCACCCTTCCCGTCTCTCCCCCCCTGCCCCCCTCTTCCCGTCTCTCTCTCTCCCCCCCCCCCCTTCCAGTCTCTCTCTCTCCCCCCACCCCTCCCGCCTTCCCGTCTCTCTTCCCCCCCCCCCTCCCGTCTTTCTCTCCCCCGCCTTCCTGTCTCTCTTCCCCCCCCCTTCCCGTCTCTCTCTCCACCCCCCCCCCCCCCTTCCTGTCTCTCTCTCCACCCCTTCCCGTCTCTCTCTCCACCCCTTCCCGTCTCTCTCTCCACCCCTTCCCGTCTCTCTCTCCACCCCTTCCCGTCCCTCTCTCCACCCCTTCCCGTCCCTCTCTCCACCCCTTCCCGTCCCTCTCTCCACCCCTTCCCGTCTCCCCTCCCCCCACCCCGCACCCCCCCGCTCCCTGTCTTCCCCCCCCTCGCTTCCCATCTCTCTCCCCCCCGCCCCCCTTCCCGTCTCTCTCTCTTTCCCCATCTTCCCGTCTCTCCTCCCCCCCACCTTCCCGTCTCTCCTTCCCCCCCCTCCCACCCCCTTCCTGTCTCTCTCCCCCCATTCCCGCGACCCGTCTCTCTCCCCCGCCCAGCTTCCCGCTTCCCGTCTCTCTCCCTCCCCCCCCCTTCCCGTCTGGCTACCCCTTCCCGTCTTGCCCCCCCTTCCCGTCTCTTCCCCCCCCCCCTTCCCGTCTCTCCCCCCCATCTCCTTCCCATCTCCCCCTTCCCGTCCCCCCCCTTCCTGTCTCTTCCCCACCCCATCCCGTCTCTCTTCCCCCACCCCTTGCCGTCTCTCTTCCCCCACCCCTTCCCGTCTCATAAGAACATAAGAATTAGGAACAGGAGTCGGCCATCTAGCCCCTCGAGCCTGCTCCACCATTCAATAAGATCATGGCTGATCTGGTCGTGGACTCAGCTCCACTTACCCGCCCTCTCCCCGTAACCCTTAATTCCCTTATTGGTTAAAAATCTATCTATTTTTGACTTGAAAACATTCAATGAGCTAGCCTCAACTGCTTCCTTGGGCAGAGAATTCCACAGATACACAACCCTCTGGGAGAAGAAATTCTTTCTCAACTCAGTTTTAAATTGGCTCCTCTGTATTTTGAGGCTGTGCCCCCTAGTTCTAGTCTCCCCTACCAATGGAAACAACCTCTCTGCCTCTACCTTGTCTATCTCTTTCATGATTTTAAATGTTTCTATAAGATCACCCCTCATCCTGCTGAACTCCAACGAGTAAAGACCCAGTCTACTCAATCTATCATCATAAGGTAACCCCCTCATTTCTGGAATCAGCCGAGTGAATCGTCTCTGTACCCCTTCCAAAGCTAGTATGTCCTTCTTTAAGTAAGGTGACCAAAACTGCACGCAGTACTCCAGGTGCGGCCTTACCAATACCTTATACAGTTGCAGCAAGACCTCCCTGCTTTTGTACTCCATCCCTCTCGCAATGAAGGCCAACATTCCATTCGCCTTCCTGATTACCTGCTGCACCTGCAAACTAACCTTTTGGACTCTAGTGTAGTGGTTATCACGTTTGCTTTACACGCGAAAGGTCCCTGGTTCAATCCCAGGCAGAAACATTATGTCTGGTTCAATGGTGTAATGGTGAGCACTCTGGACTTTGAATTCAATGATCCGTGTTCAAATCTTGGTGAAAGCTGCTCCAAAAGAGTTTCATGCACAAGGACCCTCAGGTCCCTCTGCACCACAGCATGTTGTAATTTCTCCCCATTCAAATAATATTCCCTTTTACTGTTTTTTTTCCCAAGGTGGATGACCTCACACTTTCCGACATTGTATTCCATCTGCCAAACCTTAGCCCATTCGCTTAACCTATCCAAATCTCCTTGCAGGCTCTCTGAGTCCTCTACACAACCCGCTTTCCCACTAATCTTAGTGTCATCTGCAAATTTTGTTGCACTACACTCTGTCCCCTCTTCTAGGTCATCTATGTATATTGTAAACAGTTGTGGTCTCAGCACTGATCCCTGTGGCACACCACTAACCACTGATTTTCAACCGGAAAAGGACCCATTTATCCCGACTCTGCTTTCTGTTCGCCAGCCAATTCTCTATCCATGCTAATACATTTCCTCTGACTCCGCGTACCTTTATCTTCTGCAGTAACCTTTTGTGTGGCACCTTATCGAATGCCTTTTGGAAATCTAAATACACCACATCCATCGGTACACCTCTATCCACCATGCTCGTTATATCCTCAAAGAATTCCAGTAAGTTAGTTAAACATGATTTACCTTTCAAGAATCCATGCTGCGTCTGCTTGATTGCATTATTCCTAGCTAGATGTCCCGCTATGTCTCCCTTCCCCCCCCTCCCTTCCCCCTCACCCCCCTCCCTTCCCGTCTCCCTCTCCCCCGCCCCCCTTGCCGTCTCTCTCTACCCCCCCTACCCGTCTCTCTCTCCCCCCCATCCCGTCTCCCTCTCCCCCCCCTTCACGTCTCTCTCTCTCCACCCCCCCTTCCCGTCTCTCTCCACACCCCCCCCCGTTCCCGTTTCTCCCCCCCCCCTTACCGCTTCCCGTCTCTCTTCCGCCCCCCCTTCCCGTCTCCCTCTCCCCCTTCCCGTCTCTCTCTTCCCCCCCCCTTCCCGTCTCCCTCTGCCCCCCTTCCTGTCTCTCTCCCCTCCTTCCTGTCTCTCTCTCCCCCCCTTCCCGTCTCCCTCTCCCCCTTCCCGTCTCCCTCTCCCCCCCCTTCCTCTCTCTCTCCCCCTTCCTCTCTCTCTCCCCCCCTTCCCGTCTCTCTTCCCCCTCCCCACCTTCCCGTCTCTCTCTCCCCTCCTTCCCGTCTCTCTCTCCCCTCCTTCCCGTCTCCCTCTCCCCCCCCCACCTCTCTCTTCCCCCCCCCACCTCTCTCTTCCCCCCCCCTTCCCGTCTCTCTTCCCCCCCCCTTCCCGTCTCTCTCCCCCCCCTTCCCATCTCTCTCCCCTCCCCTTCCTATCTCTCTCCCCCCCCCGTTCCCGTATCTCTCCACTCCCGTTCCCGTCTCTCTCCACCCCCTTCCTGTCTCTCTTCCCCGTCCCCCTGTCTCTCGCCATCTCTCTTCCGACCCGCCATCACCCCCCGCCCCGCCTCGCCCCCATGCCCGCCCCTCCTTGCCCTCCCCCGCCCCGCCTCGCCTTGATTCGAATCATACAGCACAGAAGGATGTCATTTAGCCCATCGAGTCTGCTCCATGTCTTTCAAAGAGCAATCCCGTCAGTCCCACTCCCTCAATCTTTCCCCATATCCTTACAATTTTTTCCGCTTTAATATTTATCCCGTTGTCATTGGAAAGCCATGATTGAATCTTTATTCACAACCCTATCTGGCAGTGCATTCCAAATCGTAACCACTCAGGTAAAAAAAAGATTTCCTTACGTCGACCTTGTTCTTTTGCCAATCACCTTAAATCTGTTTCCTCTGGTTATCAACCTTCAGCCATTGGAAATAGTTTCTTTTATTTACTCTATCTAAACCCTTCATGATTTTAAACAGCTCTATCATATGTCCTTTTAGCTTTCTCTGTTCGAAGGAAAACAAACCCAGCCTCCGCAGTCTATCCACGTAACTGTAATACCTCACCCCTGGAAGCATTCTAGTAAATATATTCACTCGGCTCTCCAAAGCCTTCACATTCTTCCAAAAGAGCGGTGGCCAGAATTGTACTCCAGCTGACTGTTGTATATAGGTTTAGCATAACTTCCTGAATTTTTTTACTCTGTCTCTATTTATAAAGCCCAAGATAGGTTCACAAAGCAGTTTATTAACTGCTTTGTTAACCGATCCTGCCACCTCCAAAGATTTATGCTTAAACACCTCCAGCTTTCTACCTTTCTCACGCCCCCCCTTCCCGCGCCCCCCGTTCCCACGCCTTCTGTTCCCGCGCCCCCACCCGCCTCCCGTTCCCGCGCCCCCACCCGCCTCCCGTTCCCGCGCCCCCACCCGCCTCCCGTTCCCGCGCCTCCCCCGCCTCCCGTTCCCGCGCGCCCCCCCGCCTCCCATTCCCGCGCCCTCCCGTTCCCGCGCCCCTCCCGTTCCCCCGTTTCCTCGCCTCCCCCCCGCCTCCCGCTCTTCCCCCACCTCCCGCCGCCTCATCATCATTGGCAGTCCCTTGAAATCAAAGAAGACTTCCACTCGAAAAGTGAGTTCTCAGGTGGCTGTACAGTCCAATGCGGGAATTACAGTCTCTTTAACAGGTGGGTCAGACAGTGTTTGAAGGAAAGGGTGGGTGGGAAGTCTGGTTTGCCGCACGCTCCTTCCGCTGTGTGTGCTTGGTTTCTGCATGCTCTCGGCGATGAGACTCGAGGTGCTCAGCACCTTCCAGGATGCTCTTCCTCCACTTTGGGTGGCCTTTGGCCAGGGATTCCCAGGTGTCGGTGGTGATGTTGCACTTAATATACAAAATGGCTGGCCTTTTATACTTGGGCTGCACACACGTGCGTGCAGCCCAATGGCCTCCAACAGTGACACCATCTAGTGGCGAGTGATCCTAAAAGTACATACATGACAGAGTGTAAGTCTAGTGGATGCCCCATAATGCAGCCGGAGCACCTGAGCTTTTGGAACAGGTGCTGAGGGAACGGGGCACCATTCCATTTGTTAAATAAATTAATTTGGGTTCCTTATCCTTACCCTACTCATGATCCTCTTGCCTGCTGTCCCCCAAACCCATTTCCCAACTCCGCAATGCCTCGTGCCCTTTCTGTCAAGCAGGGAAAGTGCACCACACAAAGACAACCAACCTTCACTGGTTGCTGGTATAAGATAATGGAGTCCTGACACTCCCAGCTCTTCATTGAACTGCGCTTGGAGAACCAATAAATTATGCAAATTGGCTGACCTTGTTTGATCTGGTGATGTCAGCTTATTTGTGCATATGACTCTCATCAGTCTCTTGATTCAGACTGTTTTGAAATGAGAATATTGTTCAAGATTATTTGACAATATAAAGATTGTAAATAAACAGGTTAGTTTAATAATTAAGATTGTGCCTCACATGAGGAATCAATGCACTGGCTCATTTATGGTTTATTATTTCTGAAACGAGTGATACATTCCCTAAGATTGCTTCCTTAGTTCTCTCCATGGCACTGTGCCATGCTCTTTTGTGCAGCATCATTCCCCATGAGGTGCTTGTTTCCTGCTGCTTTGTCTGACCATGTATCTCCCTTGATCTCTGTCACTGACTATCTGCAGCTATTTCAGACACCCACCACGACTCATGTTTTTAATCATGTATTTGGGAACCAGCCCCACTTCCCCCTCCCCCCCTCAAAATAAAAATGTACTTAAAACATTTTAAATAGGCCTCAATATTGCATGATGAGCAGCATAAGCAAGATAACAACAAAAATTGTGCCATCTATCAAAACAATGCCCTATTGTATATCATCTATTTATTCCAGTTATTTTGAAGTAACTAACTTGGCAGCAATGTTTTCATATAAATGGTTCCAATGGTAAGTGATTTTATAAATATAGGACATTAACGGGAAAAATTAAATCAAAGACACTTATTTCTTCAGTAAATTTTTTGTTCTTTTTTCATTGTAATTTTGCACAGTATTTTGAATAAAGTTACTATATTGTTAAACTGTAAGAAGAGGGAATTGTAAGAAGAGAGAAAAAGATTAGTAAAAACAAACGTAGGTCCCTTGCAGTCAAATTCAGGTGAATTTATAATGGGGAACAAAAAAATGGCGGACCAGTTAAACAAATACTTTGGTTCTGTCTTCACGAAGGAAGACATAAATGACCTTACGGAAATACTAAGGGACCGAGGGTCTAGTGAGAAGGAGGAACCGAAGGAAATCCTTATTGGGCGGGAAATTGTGTTAGGGAAATTGATAGGATTGAAAGCCGATAAATCCCTGGGGCCTGATAGTCTGCATCCCAGAGTACTTAAGGAAGTAGCCCTAGAAATGCATTGGTGATCATTTTCCAACAGTCTATCGACCCTGTATTGGTTCCTATGGACTGGAGGGTAGCTAATGTAACGCCACTTTTTAAGAAAGGAGGGAGAGAGAAAACGGGTAGAAACATAGAAACATGGAAAAATAGGTGCAGGAGTAGGCAATTCAGCCCTTCTAGCCTGCACCGCCATTCAATGAGTTCATGGCTGAACATGCAACTTTAGTACCCCATTCCTGCTTTCTCACCATACCCCTTGATCCCCCTAGTAGTAAGGACTACATCTAACTCCCTTTTGAATATATTTAGTGAATTGGCCTCAACAACTTTCTGTGGTAGAGAATTCCACAGGTTCACCACTCTCTGGGTGAAGAAGTTTCTCCTCATCTCGGTTCTAAATGGCTTATCCCTTATCCTTAGACTGTGACCCCTGGTTCTGGACTTCCCCAACATCGGGAACATTCTTCCTGCATCTAACCTGTCTAAACCCGTCAGAATTTTAAATGGATAATTATAGACCGGTTAGCATGACATCAGTAGTGGGGAAAATGTTGGAATCAATTATTAAAGATGAAATAACAGCACATTTGGAAAGCAGTGACAGGATTGGTCCAAGTCAGCATGGATTTATGAAAGGAAAATCATGCTTGACAAATCTTCTAGAATTTTTTGAGGATGTAACTGGTAGAGTGGACAAGGGAGAACCAGTGGATGTGGTGTATTTGGACTTTCAAAAGGCTTTTGACAAGGTCCCACACAAGAGATTGGTGTGCAAAATTAAAGCACATGGTATTGGGGGTAATGTAATGACATGGATAGAGAACTGGTATGCAGGCAGGAAGCAGAGAGTCGGGATAAATGGGTCCTTTTCAGAATGGCAGGCAGTGACTAGTGGGATGCCGCAGGGCTCAGTGCTGGGACCCCAGCTATTTACAATATACATTAATGATTTGGATGAGGGAATTGAGTGTAATAACTCCAAGTTTGCAGATGACACTAAGCTGAGTGGCGGTGTGAGCTGTGAGGAGGACAATAAAAGGCTGCAGGGTGACTTGGACAGGTTAGGTGAGTGGGCAAACGAGTGGCAGATGCAGTATAATGTGGATAAATGGGAGGTTATCCACTTTAGGGGCAAAAACACGAAGGCAGAATATTATCTGAATGGCGGCAGATGAGGAAAAGGGGAGGTGCAACGAGACCTGGGTGTCATGGTACATCAGTCATTGAAGGTTGGCATGCAGGTACAACAGGTGGTGAAGAAGGCAAATGGTATGTTGGCCTTCATAGCTGGGGAATTGAATATAGGAGCAGGGAGGTCTTACTGCAGTTGTACAGGGCCTTAGTGAGGCCTCACCTGGAATATTATGTTCAATTTTGGTCTCCTAGTCTGAGGAAGGACGTTCTTGCTATTGAGGGAGTGCAGCGAAGGTTCACCAGACTGATTCCCGGGATGGCAAGACTGATATATGAGGAAAGACTGGATCGACTGGGCCTTTATTCACTGGAGTTTAGAAGGATGAGAGGGGATCTCATAGAAACATATAAAATTCTGATTGGACGGGACAGATTAAATGCTGGAAGAATATTCCCGATGTTGGGGAAGTCCAGAACCAGGGGACACAGTCTAAGGATAATGGGTGAGCCATTTAGGACTAAGATGAAGAGAAACTTCTTCGCTCAGAGAGTTGTTAACCCTTGGAATTCCCTACTGCAGAGAATTGTTGATGCCAGTTCATTGGATATATTCAAGAGGGAGTTAGATATGGCCCTTACGGCTCAAGGGATCATGGGGTATGGAGAGAAAGCAGGAAAGGGGTACTGAGGTGAATGATCAGCCATGATCCTATTAAATGGTGGTGCAGGCTCGAAGGGCCGAATGGCCTACTCTAGCACCTATTTTCTATGTTTCATGCCGCGCTCGGTTGAAAAAACATTTACGGCAAATGCACAGGAGACCAATTCCGGCCCCATTGTATATTGTACCCCAAAACAAATTTAAATATTTAAATGACAATGTACTGTGCATATGGCCATGGGGACAGTATACCCACTTTGCAAACATTTATAGTTGAGCACAATTCTTTTTTGATGTGCACTTGCAATTATATAGAAAACTTGAGGCCTTATCTTTTACATGGGATTCGAACAGCCCTGAGAGGCTCTCAAAGTGTTATTGTAGCTGAGGTTCTTTATGTTGTAAGTATATAAAGGGAATGATTCTGTGTGTAAGAATGTGTTCATGTAGCATAACATAAAATTGCTAGAGTGTGTTCAAACTTCTCCGAGAACTGCATTTGAGTGTCAGCAATTACTTAGGAGCATTGGAACAGGAGTAGGTCATTCAGCCCTTCGAACCTCCTCCACCATTCAATTAGATCATGGACGATCTCTACCTCAACTCCATTTACTTGTCTCTGTTCATATCACTTGACATCCTTAGCTAACAAAAATCTGTCGATCTCAGCCGTGAAAATTTCAATTGATCCAGCATTCACAGCTTTTTGGGGGAGTGAGTTCCAGATTTCCATTCTCCTTTGTGTGAAAAAGTGCTTCCTGAATTCACTTTTAAACGGCTCCAATTTATGCTCTCTTGTTCTGGATTCCCTCACTGGAGAAGATAGTTTTCTGCGTCTACCCTATCAAATCTCTGTCATTTTAAATACCTCAATTAGATCACCCCTTAACCTTCTAAACTCAAGGAGATACGAGCCAAGTTTATGCAACCTGTCCTCATAATGGGCCCACTTTTCCCCAACCCCTTTTTTCGGCGCACTTATCCTAAATGTGCCGACTTTGCGCGCTGGAAACAGCGCCGAAAAAAAGTGGCCCCATTCTGCCGAGTCTCCGGTGTCCCAGCCTGGCATAGATAGTGACATGGGAGGCGGAGCAACAGCTCAGCGCAGAAAACACTGCCGGCAGCTGCACGAATGTGCAGTGGCGTCTGCGCGTATGCTCCTCGCCCTCCTAGCATGTTCTGCGGGCTGTGAGCAGGACCCAATGCTCGCAGCCTCTATCCCCGGCCGAGTGGCTTCCCGCACCGGCTGACCGGCCCGCTGACTTCCTGGGCCGAGGTAGGACTTGAGTTTTATTTTTTATTTATTGATGATTGTGCTCAGAGAGTTGTTAACCTGTGGAATTCCTTACCGCAGAGAGTTGTTGATGCCAGTTCATTGGATATATTTAAGAGGGAGTTAGATATGGCCCTTACGGCTAAAGGGATCAAGGGGTATGGAGAGAAAGCAGGAAAGGGGTACTGAGGTGAATGATCAGCCATGATCTTATTGAATGGTGGTGCAGGCTCGAAGGGCTGAATGGCCTACTCCTGCACCTATTTTCTATGTCTCTATGTTTATGAAGGAGGCTTTAAGGGTGTCCTTGAAACGTTTCCTCTGCCCACCTGGGGCTTGCTTGCCGTGTAGGTGTTCCAAGTAAAGTGCTTACTTAAGGAGTCTCATGTCGGGCATGCAGACGATGTAGTCCACCCAACGGAGCTGGTCGAGTGTGGTCAATGCTTCGATGCTGGGGATGTTGGCCTGGGTGAGAACACTGACGTTGCTGCATCTATCCTCCCAGTGGATTTGCAGGATCTTGCAGAGGCATCACTAGTGGTACTTCTCCAGCGCGATAAGATGTCTGCTTTTTATGGTCCATGTCTCTGAGCCACATAGGAGGGTGGATATCACTACTGCCCTGTAGACTGTAAGCTTGGTGCCAGTTTTGAGGTCCTGGTCTTCAAACACTCTCTTAGGCGATCGAAGGCTGCACTGGCACACTGGAGGCGGTGTTGGACCTCATCATTGATGTTAGCCCTTGCTGATAGTAGGCTCCCGAGGTATGGAAAAACTCTTATCTCTCGTCCCATCTCAGTGACGGTGCAGCGTGGTAAATTTAGTATATGCTCAGCCTGCACCATCTAAATTCATCTCCCTAGCTTTTGATGAGAACAGGTTGGAAACTTACAGCTGTAGTGTTGTCCGCAACTGCTAGTGAGGCTCCGTGCTGGGAGTGAGTCTTGCAAAACGAACCCTGCAAAGCAAATTCGTCTAATATTTGTTTTAAATGGTGTATATAAGGAAATTTAATATGGGATTCTGTTCACTCCTACAGGGTAATTTTTTTGATGAGTTCCAGATTGAAGGAGTATCAGCAGAGTATAACGAAATTTATCTGGAACTAACACCTGAAAATCTCTCAAGATCCTTGAAAACAGCTCATAATGCCAAAGCTGTGAAAATAAAACTGACTATGAAGCATTGTCCATGTCTCACCATTGCTGTAGAACTGGTAAGTACATCAACATTTTGTAGTGCTGGCAGATTTCATCAGGTGACACTGTTGTGTCATTTATTGAATAAATTGCTATGCTATAAGTAAGAACATTGTTCCATCCTGCATTCCTAATGGATTACTAAGATGAATCCTCTTACTTTACTAAATCTGGATTTAGTTTACTTTTCAAGTTCTTTGATGATTCTTACAGCTTTGTGTGTTATTCTCAGTGAAGCTCTTCTTGTGACCTTTGTTAATGTTTTATGTGAGTAGCTTGGTGCCATGCATGCATGGATTGGGGCTACACGAAATTCCCGGAACTACCATATCCTCAGTGACTAGTCGCGGAATCACTAATATCTCATCATTCGGGCTCATTGGGCCTCGGAAACAACACTACTACAGGTTCGACCTCCAAAATCCGGAATCCAGAATGTTACAGAATCCGGACACCGGGCCGATCCGTGGCGGGGTCGTCCGAAAACCGGAAAATGTTCCGATATCCGGACTCCCCCCGCCTCGGCGAACCAACTTCCTCCTGCCCCGACTTCCGACCGCTCCGAATTTGCGGGGCCCGACCAGGCCCCCGGCCCGACTTCGCCCTGGCTCCCCTCCCTCCCCTTTACCTCAGCTGCCCAACCCCACCTACCTCGGGCCAGACAAGGAACTCCTCCATGGCGGCGGGGCCCCGCCCGAACACTTCCTCAGCAGCGGGTCCCGCCCGCTCAGGTTCTCGGCAGCGGGGCCCCGCCCGAACATCTCGGCAGCGGGGCCCTGCCCGCTCAGGTCCTCGGCAGCGGGGCCCCGCCCGAACATCTCGGCAGCGGGGCCCTGCCCGAACATCTCGGCAGCGGGGCCCTGCCCGAACAACTCCACGGCGGCGGGGCCCCGCCCGAACATCTCGGCAGCGGGGCCCCGCCCGAACATCTCGGCAGCGGGGCCCCGCCCGAACATCTCGGCAGCGGGGCCCCGCCCGAACATCTCGGCAGCGGGGCCCCGCCCGAACATCTCGGCAGCGGGGCCCCGCCCGAACATCTCGGCAGCGGGGCCCCGCCCGAACATCTCGGCAGCGGGGCCCTGCCCGAACATCTCGGCAGCGGGGCCCTGCCCGAAGAACTCCATGGCGGCGGGGCCCTGCCCGAAGAACTCCATGGCGGCGGGGCCCCGCCCGAACATCTCGGCAGCGGGGCCCCGCCCGAACATCTCGGCAGCGGGGCCCCGCCCGGACATCTCGGCAGCGGGGCCCTGCCCGAACAACTCCACGGCGGCGGGGCCCCGCCCGAACATCACGGCAGCGGGGCCCTGCCCGAACAACTCCACGGCGGCGGGGCCCCGCCCGAACATCTCGGCAGCGGGGCCCCGCCCGAACATCTCGGCAGCGGGGCCCTGCCCGGACATCTCGGCAGCGGGGCCCTGCCCTAACAACTCCACGGCGGCGGGGCCCCGCCCGAACATCTCGGCAGCGGGGCCCCGCCCGAACATCTCGGCAGCGGGGCCCCGCCCGAACATCTCGGTAGCGGGGCCCTGCCCGAACAACTCCACGGCAGCGGGGCCCCGCCCGAACATCTCGGCAGCGGGGCCCTGCCCGAACATCTCGGCAGCGGGGCCCTGCCCGCTCAGGTCCTCGGCAGCGGGGCCCCGCCCGAACATCTCGGCAGCGGGGCCCTGCCCGAACATCTCGGCAGCGGGGCCCTGCCCGAACAACTCCACGGCGGCGGGGCCCCGCCCGAACATCTCGGCAGCGGGGCCCCGCCCGAACATCTCGGCAGCGGGGCCCCGCCCGAACATCTCGGCAGCGGGGCCCCGCCCGAACATCTCGGCAGCGGGGCCCCGCCCGAACATCTCGGCAGCGGGGCCCCGCCCGAACATCTCGGCAGCGGGGCCCCGCCCGAACATCTCGGCAGCGGGGCCCTGCCCGAACATCTCGGCAGCGGGGCCCTGCCCGAAGAACTCCATGGCGGCGGGGCCCTGCCCGAAGAACTCCATGGCGGCGGGGCCCCGCCCGAACATCTCGGCAGCGGGGCCCCGCCCGAACATCTCGGCAGCGGGGCCCCGCCCGGACATCTCGGCAGCGGGGCCCTGCCCGAACAACTCCACGGCGGCGGGGCCCCGCCCGAACATCACGGCAGCGGGGCCCTGCCCGAACAACTCCACGGCGGCGGGGCCCCGCCCGAACATCTCGGCAGCGGGGCCCCGCCCGAACATCTCGGCAGCGGGGCCCTGCCCGGACATCTCGGCAGCGGGGCCCTGCCCTAACAACTCCACGGCGGCGGGGCCCCGCCCGAACATCTCGGCAGCGGGGCCCCGCCCGAACATCTCGGCAGCGGGGCCCCGCCCGAACATCTCGGTAGCGGGGCCCTGCCCGAACAACTCCACGGCAGCGGGGCCCCGCCCGAACATCTCGGCAGCGGGGCCCTGCCCGAACATCTCGGCAGCGGGGCCCTGCCCGAACAACTCCATGGCGGCGGGGCCCCGCCCGAACATCTCGGCAGCGGGGCCCTGCCCGGACATTTCGGCAGCGGGGCCCTGCCCGAACAACTCCACGGCGGCGGGGCCCCGCCCGAACATCTCGGCAGCGGGGCCCCGCCCGAACATCTCGGCAGCGGGGCCCCGCCCGAACATCTCGGCAGCGGGGCCCTGACCGAACATCTCGGCAGCGGGGCCCTGCCCGAAGAACTCCATGGCGGCGGGGCCCTGCCCGAACAACTCCACGGCGGCGGGGCCCCACCCGAACATCTCGGCAGCGGGGCCCCGCCCGAACAACTCCACGGCGGCGAGGCCCCACCCGGCGACCTGAACAGCTCATCGACGAGCACACCCTCTCTCTTTCCCCCCCCCCACAACTCCATCCCTTCTGACATTCCGAAATCCGGAAATACCCAAACCTGGGCTCGGGTGTTTCCGGATTCATGATGTCAGAAAGACGTTCCAAAATCCGGCAACACGGAAAGTCTCCAATGGCCTCGGTCCCGAGGGTTCCGGATTCGGGACGCTGCACCTGTATATTTAACGAGTAAATGCTGCATTAAATAACACACAATACTGAAGATTTGATTATGTTCAATTTACACTTTGGGCAGCATAATTTAATTTTATTTCCTTTTTAAGGATCTCCGTGTTTGCGAGCAGAAATGTTGAGTATCAGTGCATTGGACAGAATAAAATCTTAGCGTGTAGTTTCTGTCAGACATTAATAGAACGTGGCCTGCTGAATCAGTGCATTATGTACTGTAACATTTCTGCTGGACATGAGAGGAAAGAAAGCAGAGAGAACAAAGAGGAACAGAAACATACAGAGAGAAAATATAAAATAGATAGTGACGGAAGAGAGAAGGACCTAGAAAGAGCAAGTACATTGCATGCAGAAGAGATGGGCCAGAGGGAAGGTTTGGTTCAAAGGAAGAATGAGATTAGAAGTGTAGAGACCAGAGATGCAGATAAAATAAAAGAAGGGTCCAGCGAGAATGAGGAACTGAAAGAAATTAGTATTAGTAAAAAAATAGTACTGGAGAAATTAATGGGACTAAAAGCCGATAAATCCCTTGGACCTGATGGCCTACATGCTGGGGTTCTGAAAGAGGTGCCTATAGAAATAATGGATGCATTGGTTGTCATCTTCCAAAATTCCATAGATTCTACAGCGCTTCCCACAGATTAGAAGATACTAATGTAACCCCGTTATTTATGAAAGGAGGAAGAGAGAAAACTGGGAACTACAGACCAGTTAGCCTGACATCAGTAGTAGGGAAAATGCTAGAATCTATTATTCAGGAAGTGATAACAGGGCACTTAGAAAATAATAATTGAATTGGGCAGAGTCAACATGGATTTATGAAAGGGAAACCACGTTTGACAAATCTAGAGTTTTTTGAGGTTGTAACTAGCAGAATAGGTAAGATGGGACCACTGGATGTGGTGTATTTGGATTTTCAGAAGGCATTCGAGAAGTTAGTGAACAAAATTAGGGCTCATGGAATTGGGGGTAATAACCCCAGAGGCTTATGGAAGTTCAGTCTTTGAGTATGTTCAAGACAGAGATCAATAGATTTTTGGATATTAAAGGAATCAAGGGATATGGGGACAGTGCAGGACAGTCGAGTTGAGGTAGAAGATCAGCCATGATCTCAATGGGTCTGAAATTGCGGCCTCACTGGGTCTGTATGGAGTGTGTACGGGGATTCATCTCAAAAGCTGGTTTTCCGATCTGTCAAGTTCAGGCTTGACAGATCCTCCGCATCTTCGGGAGAAGCACATTCACATGGGCAAGATTGCACTATTTGTCCATATCTTGCCCAGCGAATGTCCTTCAATCGCTTGCGCCTGGTAAAAGCAGGTGCATAGCCTACTTTTACCAGCATAAGAGTTTTAAAACATAAAAAACATATAAAAATAACATTTAACAACACATTTTTATGTTTAAAAACCCTGCCCACTAAGGTAAGTTTATTTTAAACCCTAATTACAACACTTAAAAAAAAAATTATTTTTTTCTAACATATTTAATTAACTTTAATTTAAATTAATATAAATATGTGAGGTGTTTTTTAATATTTTATTTGTGTTGGGTGGGGGTTCTCATTCATAATGAGAACTCCTACTGACGGAGTTCCCATTATTATGAATGAGAATACTGTACCTTTTATTGGCTGTCCAGTGCCCCGTGACTCCAACTTCTCCCTCCGCATCTCCAAGACGTGAACATGCTCCGATGCGCAGGAAGAGGAGGCCTCCGACCGGGATCGCTGGAGGGAGCAGGAGCAAAAGGTAGGTGCAGATCTTTTTCCTTATTTTCAGGTCAGCGCCCATGGGAAGCCCAGAACCGGGATTTCAGGCCCATTGAATGGTGGAGCAGGCTCGAGGGGCCGAATGGCCTACTCCTGCTCCTAATTCTTATGTTATGTTCTAATAAGTGTGTTTATTAAGGACATTAAGATAAAGAAAAGGGGAGACAGATTGGAAAGCAATGAAGCTAGAAAGGAAGACCTGGGATTACAGAATGGGATCAAAGAAAAGAAACAGTCACAAAAAGAGAGACGCACTGAGAGATGAACAATGGTATTTTAAATAAGCATTATAATCTTGGAATTAAGTCAAGTCCGATTTGTCAGTGCACTCCTCCCACTAGCACTGCAATCGAAGTGTGCATTGTTTCATAAAATAGTGAATAAAAATAAAACTTAAAAATTTTCAATTGTAGAATTGCAGACACAAACTATCGGCGGTTTCACAATTATACAGAAGTGCTGGTCCTACAATTTGTTGGAAAAGTTAGACATATCTTGCTTCCTGTTCTTGCAGCCGTCCCTCTCCAGCCACAGTCGCATTGTTACACATGACATTCCTGTCAGCATCATCCCCAGAAAGCTTTGGAATGATTTTGAAGAACCCAGTGTTCCTGATTTTGATGTAAGTTTTCAGTGAGTTTCACTTTGTGTTGGTTTTGTTCATGTAATGGAAATATACTTAAATTTCTCCTAAATTTATTTAATCTACATAATAAATCACACTTGTACTAGTGCTAGAAGGGACTTCAGTACTGGGTTTGGCTTTGGTTTAGCTATAAGTTCCCATGGCGGGGATTATTTGCACATATATCTAGAGGTTTTCATCGCATACTTCCTAATTTGATGATTTACTCCATTTTCCCCCAAAAAGTACACATACCATGTCTGTTCCAGTGGTTATTCATATTATACCAGACATCCTTGAAATAGCAGAGTACTCATCAGTACAAATTATATTTGAGGAGGTATGTTGTATGATATTGTACTTCGCTGAATATTTTAAGATCATAGGAACAGGAGTAGACCATTCAGTCCCTCAAGCCTGTTTCACCATTCAATTAGGTCATGGCTGATCTGTACCTCAACCCCATTTACCTGCCTTTGCTCCATATGCTTTTACTTGAAAGTCTCAAGAAGCTTGGACTTGATATATTTGCCCAGTGCAGTGATTCTGAGCTGAAGGCAGATCTTGCAGTTCGAGCATGTTGAGTGTGAACTGTTTCCCAGGCTGCATCAGCAGTATTTAAGCTAACCGAATAATAGAAACATAGAAAATAGGTGCAGGAGTAGGCTATTCAGCCCTTCGAGCCTGCACCACCATTCAATGAGTTCATGGCTGAACATGCAACTTCAGTACCCCATTACTGCTTTCTCGCCATCCCCCTAGTAGTAAGGATCTAACTCCTTTTTGAATATATTTAGTGAATTGGCCTCAACAACTTTCTGTGGTCGAGAATTCCACAGATTCACCACTCTCTGGATGAAGAAGTTTCTCCTCATCTCGGTCCTCAATGGCTTAGACTGTGACCCCTGGTTCTGGACTTCTCCACCATTGGGAACATTCTTCCTGCATCTAACCTGTCTAAACCCGTCAGAATTTTAAACGCTTCTGTGAGATCCCCTCTTATTCTTCTGAACTCCAGTGAATACAAGCCCAGTTGATCCAGTCTTTCTTGATATATCAGTCCCGCCATCCCGGGAATCAGCCTGGTGAACCTTCGCTGCACTCCCTCAATAGCAAGAATGTCCTTCCTCAAGTTAGGAGACCAAAACTGTACACAATACTCCAGGTGTGGCCTCACCAAGGCCCTGTACAACTGTAGTAACCCTCCCTGCCCCTGTACTCAAATCCCCTCGCTATGAAGGCCAACATGCCATTTGCTTTCTTAACCGCCTGCTGTACCTGCATGCCAACCTTCAATGACTGATGTACCATGACACCCAGGTCTCGTTGCACCTCCCCTTTTCCTAATCTGTCACCATTCAGACAATTGTCTCTCTGTTTTTACCACCAAAGTGGATAATTTCACATTTATCCACATTATAGTTCATCTGCCATGCATTTGCCCACTCACCTAACCTATCCAAGTCAAATCTGCAGCCTCATAGCATCCTCCTCGCAGCTCACACTGCCACCCAACTTAGTGTCATCCGCAAATTTAGAGATGCTACATTTAATCCCCTCGTCTAAATCATTAATGTACAATGTAAACAGCTGGGGCCCCAGCACAGAACCTTGCGGTACCCCACTAGTCACTGCTGTCTGCCATTCTGAAAAGTACCCATTTACTCCTACTCCTTGCTTCCTGTCTGCCAACCAGTTCTCAATCCACGTCAGCACACTACCCCCAATCCCACGTGCTTTAACTTTGCACATTAATCTCTTGTGTGAGACCTTGTCGAAAGCCTTCTGAAAGTCCAAATACACCACATCAACTGGTTCTCCCTTGTCCACTCTACTGGAAACATCCTCAAAAAATTCCAGAAGATTTGTCAAGCATGATTTCCCTTTCACAAATCCATGCTGACTTGGACCTATCATGTCACCTCTTTCCAAATGCGCTGCTATGACATCCTTAATAATTGATTCCATCATTTTACCCACTACCGATGTCAGGCTGACCGGTCTATAATTCCCTGTTTTCTCTCTCCCTCATTTTTTTAAAAGTGGGGTTACATTGGCTACCCTCCACTCGATAGGAACTGATCCAGAGTCTATGGAATGTTGGAAAATGACTGTCAATGCATCCGCTATTTCCAAGGCCACCTCCTTAAGTACTCTGGGATGCAGACCATCAGGCCTTGGGGATTTATCTGCCTTCAATCCCATCAATTTCCCCAACACAATTTCCCGACTAATCAGGATTTCCCTCAGTTCCTCCTTCTTACTAGACCCTCTGACCCCTTTTATATCCGGAAGGTTGTTTGTGTCCTCCTTAGTGAATACCGAACCAAAGTACTTGTTCAATTGGTCTGCCATTTCTTTGTTCCCCATTATGACTTCCTCTGATTCTGACTGCAGGGGACCTACGTTTGTCTTTACTAACCTTTTTCTCTTTACATATCTATAGAAGCTTTTGCAGTCCGTCTTAATATTCCCTGCAAGCTTCCTCTCGTACTCTATTTTCCCTGCCCTAATTAAACCCTTTGTCCTCCTCTGCTGAGTTCTAAATTGCTCCCAGTCCCCGGGTTCGCTGCTATTTCTGGCCAATTCGTATGCCGCTTCCTTGGCTTTAATACTATCCCTGATCTCCCTTCATAGCCACGGTTGAGCCACCTTCCCTTTTTTATTTTTACGCCAGACAGGGATGTACAATTGTTGTAGTTCATATATGCGGTCTCTAAATGTTTGCCATTGCCCATCCACTGTCAGCCCCTTAAGTATCATTCGCCAATCTATCCTAGCCAATTCACGCCTCATACCTTCAAAGTTACCCTTCTTTAAGTCCTGGACCATGGTCTCTGAATTAACTGTTTCATTCTCCATCCTAATGTAGAATTCCACCATATTATGGTCACTCTTCGCCAAGGGGCCTCGCACAACGAGATTGCTAATTAATCCTCTCTCATTACACGACACCCAGTCTAAGATGGCCTCCCCCTTAGTTGGTTCCTCGACATATTGGTCTCGAAAACCATCCCTTATGCACTCCAGGAAATCCTCCTCCACCGTATTGCTTCCAGTTTGGTTATCTATATGCATATTAAAGTCACCCATGATAACTGCTGCACCTTTATTGCATGCTCCCCTAATTTCCTGTTTGATGCCCTCCCCAACATCACTACTACTGTTTGGAGGTCTGTACACAACTCCCACGAACATTTTTTGCCCTTTGGTGTTCTGTAGCTCTACCCATACAGATTCCACATCATCCAAGCTCATGTCCTTCCTAACTATTGCATTAATCTCCTCTTTAACCAGCAATGCTACCCCACCTCCTTTTCCTTTTATTCTATCCTTCCTGAATGTTGAATACCCATGGATGTTGAGTTCCCAGCCCTGATCATCCTGGAGCCGCGTCTCTGTAATTCCAATCACATCATATTTGTTAACATCTATTTGCACAGTTAATTCATCCCCCTTATTACAGATACTCCTTGCATTAAGACACAAAGCCTTTAGGCTTGTTTTTTTAACACCCTTTGTCCTTTTAGAATTATGATGGTATGCTTCTTAGTCAGGAACAAAATCAATTTGATTGTTTTCCATAAAATTTTAAGGAACACGAGAGGGTGAACTTCAAAAGCTTTATTCAGATAAAATTTACTTTGCATTTTTTTTTAGAATTGTGAGAGAGCAAGACACTAAGGCCGAGAAATTGGTCTTGGGCGGCCAGGCACTGCATATAATGGGCGACCGATCCATTTTGCACCACCCCCGAGCAGAATTTCTAGGCTCTAGTATATTCCATTAAAAAAGGATATTACGAGTAATTTTAGACTGTTGTGGATTTTTTTTAAATGGTTAGGAAAAAATTAATATTGAATAAGAGGGTCTCTAAGGACTATAAGAATAATAATGAAAAGACTCAACGAGAATATGAGAAAATAAGACGAGGTTAAGAGCAGGATAAGGAAAGTTAAGATAAGACGAGGAAAACAATACTAAATGCATCAAAAGGAATCCTGAAGTATTTTCCAAATAGATCAGTAAAAAGGGAATTGTTAAAAGCATAGTGGGACCCGTGAGAGGAGAGTCTTGTCAACTTATAGATGATAGATAAAAAATGGCAGATGTATTTCATATGTACTTCATAAGTACTTACATAAAACCTTAATAGACCTCAGATGGTGTACTGTGTGCAGTTTTGGGCTTCACATGAGAGGATATTGAGGTTTGAGAAGTTACAACACAGATTCACTAAGATGGTGCCTGGTATGAGGAAATACTAATACAGGTGCAGCATTGAAAATCCAGAATATTCTAGAATCTGGAATGTTCTGGACTCCAGACCGATCGGTGGCAGGATCATTCGGTATCCGTAAAATGTTCTGGAATCCGGACCCGCCGATCTCAGGGCCCCGATGCTACCTGACCTTGGGCCTCGACTCCACTTGCCGCGCCCCGCTCGCCGCTGCTGCCTTTACCTCGGGGCCTTACTACTGGCCTGCCCGAACACCACCTTCACTACAGGGTCAGCCGACCCGAACAGCTCCTCCATGGCGGGGCCTGCCCGAACAGCATCTTCACTGGGCGGGGCCCGCCCGAACAGCACCTCCATGGCGGGGCCCATCCGACACTAATATGGCAGGGGATGGGAACCTATGCAGGGCGACAGAGGGAAGTAGAATGGGGGCAGAAGCAAAAGATAGAAAGAAGAAAAGTAAAAGTGGAGGACAGAAACCCAAGGCAAAAAACAAAAAGGACCACATTACAGCAGAATTCTAAAGGGGCAAAGTTTGCGTAAAAAGACAAGCCTGAAGGCTCTGTGCCTCAATGCGAGGAGTATACATAATAAGGTGGACAAATTAACTGCGCAGGCAGCAATGAATGAATATGATATAATTGGCATCACGGAGACATGGATCCAGGGTGACCAAGGCTGGGAACTCAACATCCAGGGGTATTCAACATTCAGGAAGGATAGACGGAAAGGAAAAGGAGGTGGGGTAGTATTGCTGGTTAAAGAGGAAATTAACACAATAGTAAGGAAGGACATTAGCTTGGATGATGTGGAATCTGTATGGGTGGAGCTACGGAATACCAAAGGGCAGAAAACGCTCGTGGGAGTTGTCTACAGACCACCAAACAGTAGTAGTGAGGTTGGGGACAGCATCAAACAAGAAATTAGGGATGCGTGCAATAAAGGTACAGCAGTTATCATGGGCGACTTTAATCTATATATAGATTGGACTAACCAAACTGATAGCAATAAGGTAGAGGAGGATTTCCTGGAGTGTATTAGGGATGGTTTTCTAGACCAATAAGTCGAGGAACCAACTAGAGGGCTGGCCATCCTAGACTGGGTGATGTGTAATGAGAAAGGACTAATTCGCAATCTTGTTGTGCGGGGCCCCTTGGGGAAGAGTGACCATAATATGGTAGAATTCTTTATTAAGATGGAGAGTGACACAGTTAATTCAGAGATTAGGGTCCTTAACTTGAGGAAAGGTAACTTTTATGGTATGAGACATGAATTGGCTAGAATAAACTGGCAAATGATACTTAAAGGGTTGACGGTGGATAGGCAATGGCAAACATTTAAAGATCACATGGATGAACTTCAACAATTGTACAGCCCTGTCTGGAGTAAAAATAAAACTGGGAAGGTGGCTCAACCGAGGCTAACAAGGGAAATTAAGGATAGTGTTAAATCTAAGGAAGAGGCATATAAATTGGCCAGAAAAAGCAACAAACCTGAGAACTGGGAGAAATTTAGAATCCAGCAGAGGAGGACAAAGTGTTTAATTGGGAGGGGGAAAATAGAGTATGAGAGGAAGCTTGCTGGGAACATAAAAACTGACTGCAAAAGCTTCTATACATATGTGAAGAGAAAAAGATTAGTGAAGACAAACGTAGGTCCTTTGCAGTCAGATTAAGGTGAATTTATAATGGGGAACAAAGAAATGGCAGACCACTTGAACAAATACTTTGGTTCACGAAGGAAGACACAAATAACCTTCTGAAAATACTAGAAGACCGAGGGTCTAGTGAGAAGGAGGAACTGAAGGAAATCCTTATTAGGCGGGAAATTATGTTGGGGAAATTGATGGGATTGAAGGCCGATAAATCCCCGAGGCCTGATAGTCTGCATCCCAGAGGTCTTAAGGAATTGCCCCTAGAAATAGTGGATGGATTGGTGATCGTTTTCCAACAGTCTATCGACTCTGGATCGATCCCTATGGACTGGAGGGTAGCTAATGTAACACCACTTTTTAAAAAAGAAGGGAGAGAGAAAACGGGTAATTATAGACCGGTTCGCCTGACATCAGTAGTGGGGATAATGTTGGAATCAATTATTAAAGATGAAATAGCAGCGCATTTCAAAAGCAGTGACAGGATTGGTCCAAGTCAGCATGGATTTATGAAAGGGAAATCATGCTTGAACATTTTTTTGGAATTTTTTGAGGATGTAACTAGTAGAGTGGACAAGGGAGAACCAATGGATGTGGTGTATTTGGACTTTCAAAAGGCTTTTGACAAGGTCCCACACAAGAGATTGGTGTGCAAAATTAAAGCACATGGTATTGGGGGCATTGTACGTACGTGGATAGAGAACTGGTTGGCAGACAGGAAGCAAAGAGTCGGGATGAACGGGTCCTTTTCAGACTGGCAGGCAGTGACTAGTGGGGTGCCGCAGGGCTCAGTGCTAGGACCCCAGCTATTTACTATATGCATCAATGATTGGATGAAAGAATTGAGTGTAATATCTCCAAGTTTGCAGATGACACTAAGCTGGGTGGTGGTGTGAGCTGTGAGGAGAATGCTAAGAGGCTGCAGGGTGACTTGGACAGGTTAGGTGAGTGAGCAAATGCATGGCAGATGCAGTATAATGTGGATAAATGTGAGGTTATCCACTGGTGGCAAAAACACAAAGACAGAATATTATCTGAATGGCGGCAGATTAGGAAAAGGGGAGGTGCAACCGAGACCTACGTGTCATGGTACATCAGTCATTGAAAGTTGGCATGCAGATACAGCAGGCGGTGAAGAAGGCAAATGGTATGTTGGCCTTCATAGCTAGGGGATTTGAGTATAGGAGCAGGGAGGTCTTACTGCATTTGTACAGGTCCTTGGTGAGGCCTTACCTGGAATATTGTGTTTAGTTTTGGTCTCCTAATCTGAGGAAGGACGTTCTTGCTATTGAGGGAGTGCAGCGAAAGTTCACCAGACTGATTCCCGGGATGGCAGGACTGACATATGAGGAGAGACTGGATTGACTGGGCCTGTATTCACTGGGGTTTAGAAGGATGAGAGGGGATAGAAACATAGAAAATAGGTGCAGGAGTAGGCCATTCGGCCCTTCGAGCCTGCACCGCCATTCAATGAGTTCATGGCTGAACATGCAACTTCAGTACCCCATTCCTGCTTTCTCACCATACCCCTTGATCCCCCTAGTAGTAAGGACTATATCTAACTCCTTTTTGAATATATTTAGTGAATTGACCTCAACAACTTTCTGTGGTAGAGAATTCCACAGGTTCACCACTCTCTGCGTGAAGAAGTTTCTCCTCATCTCGGTCCTAAATGGCTTACCCCTTATCCTTAGACTGTGACCCCTGGTTCTGGACTTCCCCAACATTGGGAACATTCTTCCTGCATCTAAACTGTCTAAACCTGTCAGAATTTTAAACGTTTCTATGAGATCCCCTCTCATTCTTCTGAACTCCAGTGAGTACAAGCCCAGTTGATCAAGTCTTTCTTGATATGTCAGTCCCGCTATCCCGGGAATCAGTCTGGTGAACCTTCGCTGCACTCCCTCAATAGCAAGAATGTCATTCCTCAAGTTAAGAGACCAAAACTGTACACAATACTCCAGGTGTGGCCTCACCAAGGCCCTGTACAACTGTAGTAACACCTCCCTGCCCCTGTACTCAAATCCCCTCGCTATGAAGGCCAACATGCCATTTGCTTTCTTAACCGCCTGCTGTACCTGCATGCCAACCTTCAATGACTGATGTAGCATGACATCCAGGTCTCATTGCACCTCCCCTTTTCCTAATCTGTTACACACATTCAGAGACGATCAACTGGTAATGGACCTTTTGTTTCAAACAATGGCTCATATTGGAGGTGTGGAGACAAACACACAGCCAGAGCTTGCAGGTATCAGCAATATACCTGCAGAAACTGCAACGTCAGCGGTCACTTGGCACGTATGTGCAGGAAGCCTGCGGCCAGGTTGATATACGAGGAGGACGGGGACGATGTAAGCCCTACGAGGCCAAACGGACACTGGGGGAACTCGCTGGAAGCTGAAGTTCAGCGAGTTCATGTGGAGCACATATACAGTTCATACACCAGGACGCCACCGATAATGATGAAAGTGCTCCTCAATGGCATCCCAGTATCAATGGAGCTAGACACAGGGGCCAGCCAGTCCCTGATGAGTATCAAACAGTTCGACAAGATAGAATCAGTGTAAAAGGTATAGAGGCCACAGAATTCTTAAAATGCATTCAGGAGAACTTTTTTAGCCAGTAAATAGCAAGCCCAATAAGAGGGGGGCAATTCTGGACTTAGTTTGAGAGAATTAAGTTGGGCAGGTGGAAGGGATATCAGTGGGAGTACATTTTGGTGGTAGCGATCATAATTCAGTTAGATTTAGCGTAGTTGTGGAAAAGGACAAAGATAGACCGGGAGTAAAAGTTCTCAATTGGGGAAAGGCCAATTTTACTAAGCGGAGATGTATTTAGTAAAGCTGGACTAGAAACAGCTACTTGAAGGTAAACCAGTGTCAGGGCAGTGGGAGGCATTCGAGGAGGAGAGTGAGGGTTCAGAGCAAATATGTTTCCACAAAGAGAAAGAGTGGGACTCCCAAATCTTGAGATCCCTGGATGTCAAGGGGTATACAGGGTAGGATAAGGAAAAAAAGGGAAGCTTATGTAGATACAGAGAGCTAAATACTACAGAAAGCCTAGAGGAGTATAGAAAGTGCAGGGGTAAAATTAAAAAGGAAATTAGGAAAGCAAAAAGAGGGCATGAAAAAAATCAAGGAAACCCAACGATGTTTTATAAATACATAAAGAGAAAGAGGATAACTAAAGAAAGAATAGGGCCTATTCTGTGTGTGGAGACAGAAGATGTGTGTATGGTTCTTAATGAATACTTTGTGTCTGTCTTCACAAAAGAGAGGGTCAATGTAAACATAGTTAAGGAGGAGGAGTGTGAAATATTAGATGAGATAAACAGCGTGAGAGAGGAAATATTAAGAGGTTAGCATCTTTGAAAGTAGATAAATCGCCTGGCCCGGATGAAATATATCTCAGACAGTTAAGACCATAGGTTTGAATTGAAACTAACGGTATAAGAAGGGGACCCCAGCTGTGCTTCAGGGTAGAAGATTTGTGTCGAGTTCGCTGAATTCGGGGAGGCACTCAGAGGTGGAGACAGACCGAGAGGGCATGAGCCAGAGGGTGCAGACAACTCCTTCTTCGACCCAAGGTATAATGGGTAGTATAACTATTCATTATACCTTGTAAACTGCTGCTTAAGTTACAGTAATTGTATTGATCCTTGCTTGTGCTGAATAAAGTTTTAAATCACGGTTCCCAATACAGGTCAATATCGAATCATTTCGAATAGAGGTCCCAAAAATGGGATACTCCCATAACATTGTACATTTGTTTAAAAAGGGAGAAAGGGATAGACTGAGGAATTACAGAACAGTCAACCTAACCTGAGTGGTGGGCAAATTATTGGAAAAAAATTCTGAGGAACGGTATTAATCGTCATTTAGAAAGGCATGGATTAATCAAGGACAGTCAGCATGGATTTGTTAAGAGAGAGTTGTGTCAGATAGAAACATATAAAATTCTGACAGGACTGGACAGGTTAGATGCAGGAAGAATGTTCCCGATGTTGGGGAAGTCCAGAACCAGGGGACACAGTCTAAGGATAAGGGGTAAGTCATTTAGGACTGAGATAAGGAGAAACTTATTTACTCAGAGTTGTTAACCTGTGGAATTCTCTACGGCAGAGAGTTGTTGGTGCCAGTTCATTCGATATATTCAAGAGGGCGTTCGATATGGCCCTTACGACTAAATGGATCAAGGGATATGGAGAGAAAGCAGGAAAGGGGTACTGAGGTGAATGATCAGCCATGATCATATTGAATGGTGGTGCAGGCTCGAAGGGCCGAATGGCCTACTCCTGCACCTCTATGTTTCACTGGGCGGGGCCCGCCCGAACAGCACCTCCATGGCAGGGCCCGCCCGAACAGCATCCTCACTGGGCGGGGCCCACCCGAACAGCACCTTCACTGGGCGGGGCCCGCCCAAACAGCACCTCCATGGCAGAGCCCGCCCGAATAGCATCCTCACTGGGCGGGGCCCGCCCAAACAGCACCTCCATGGCAGAGCCCGCCTGAACAGCACCTTCACTGGGCGGGGCCCGCCCAAACAGCACCTCCATGGCAGAGCCCGCCCGAACAGCACCTTTACTGAGCGGGGCCCACCCGAACAACACCTTCACTGGGTGGCGCCCGCCCGAACAACACCTCCACTAGGCGGGGCCCAGCCGAACACGTCCTCGGCAGGGCCCCGACCCCCTCCCCCCCTCTCTTCAGCACCCCCCCTTTCTGATGTTCCAAAATCCGGAAATCCCTGAACCTGGACTCGCAAATTTCCGGATTTGTGGCGTCAGATAGATGATCGAAAGTCCGGAATCCGGAATGGCCTCGGTCCGAAGGTTTCCAGATTCTCAACACTGCACCTATACAAAGATTTGAAAAATTAAATGTTATGGTTAGAGCACTGCATATTTCAGTGCAATATGATAGAAGTCTTTAAAGTTATGAAAGGATGGGACAGGGTAGATAGAAATAGATTGTTTCCAATAGTTATGGGGTCTACGATGAGGGGCCATAGATAGAAGATTAAATGCAAGAGATCAAGGAAAGATGGGCTCGAATTTGGGAGGTGAGAACCAGTTCAAGGACTGAGGAGGAAAAGGCGTGATTGAAAATGGGATGGTATTTTGGAAGAACAGAGTGGTCAAGAATTTGTTTTTTGAGATGGTTTCGCCATTGTAGCTGAGAAGGGGGAAGCATTTACTCACATGGTGGCGAAGAAGGAAATGTTTGAAGAGATCACTTGGAAAGTTTTGGCAGACCCCTATCTCTGCCCTGCTCCTGTGCTGTTGGATCCATAACCTTCCCCCTCTATCATGAGAGACTCCAGGAATCCACCAGTGAGCCAGATCCTGTTTTCCATTCCCTTCCCAGTTCTGCCAAACCTCACATTCCTTGTCCATAGTTCTGCTAAATCCCAGGTCCCCATCCATCGTGATGTCTGATCAGAACATCCCCCACACATGCTGGAAAACCCCTGCAGCCCCTCCATTGTGCTGCACAACCAACAAATAGCAAAATACTTCTGTTATTTTTCCAGTAGTATTTTGAACTGATAGTTCTTCATGCGTGAGTGCTTTCAGAATATAGAATTCAAAGCTAACTAGAAACCAAGCTTATTTTAGCAGCTGATTTTTTTTTGCAGCATCAAAACAGTGCACCATATTGACTCGTCACATTTGTTTCCAAAAGTGATGTAATCTGCTTCATAGTTTTCAAGTTTTTCGTACTTATTGTATCTGAATAGAAAGTTATTTAACATAATTCAAACTACCGTTTATGTTTTCTACATTTATAAACCTACTTCTCTTGATTTTAAAGGTCAGTATTTATTTACCAGTACTGAAGATCATGAAGAGTGTTGTGGAAAGAATGAAGAATCTTTCTAACCATGTTGTAAGTTTGTATCTTAAATACTACATTAGTTAAGTTTACTTTTTTGTTTCTATTTTTTGAATTCAATGCCTTAATTGCTGACAATTTATTTATGGAGGACAGCATAAAATTATTGAAGTCTTCTATTTTCTTATAAATACACACAATTAATGTAAAGCATGCACTCCCATATTCCGCCATCAGGGAGCTCATCCCCTGAAGTCCCAAGGGCTCCCAGCATCTCTTGGGAGCACTGTATCTAAGCCGGCCCCTCAGTCCTGTTCCTCACTTTGGAGTGTCTTATTAAAGACTGAGGTCACTGTTACTTTAACCTCCCTGTGTGCAGCCTCATCTGTGTTAGGAACACAATAGATAGATTTTTGGGCACTAAGGGAATCACAGGATCGGGTGGAAAAGTGCACTTGATATAGAAGTTCAGCTATGATCATATTGAATGCCGGAGCAGGCTTGATGGGCTGAATGGCCTACTCCTGCTCCTACTTATGTTCTTATGAAGCTGTTCATATGTAAAACATGGCAATTATTGTGTCACATTTGTCTTGTATAGAATTGTTGACGAAAGATGTCAATAAAATAGTTTGAGTTACATAAATGTTTAGACAGTTTTTTGGCGTATTGCAAGAGTCACGCCCATTTTTTTTGGCCCTGACTACTCAAAAAAAAACTTGCAAGTTTCCCCGTTCTATTTTTTGAAATTGGCACCGCGCAGTCTGTCCTTTAACTTCGGGGTGGTGGCGGGGTGCGGTGGAGCCTGATGTCTGCGCCGGAAAAAAAGGAAGTTTTTTGGTGGCTGCTATGGGCGTGCAAGCCCACTACAGCGCCTGGTCTGCATTCAGCCATTTTTGAAGAGCCAGTTGTTTGTGAGAACTTTAATTCTCAGTGGAAAAATCGGAGCTGCAATATAATATGCAACGTGGCTCAAGGATCAAGAATTTCTCACAGGATGAAGTGGAGGCACTAGTTACTGTAATTGAGGCCAAATGGCACGAGCTGGACATCAGCAGAGCTCACATGAAGGTTTCAGCATAAGAAATGAGGAAATGCTGGAACCAACTTGCAGAACGTTACTGCGCAATGGTGACCACCCCGAGGTCTGGAGGCCAGTGCAAAAAGAAGTGGCAGGATCTTGGTCAAGTGGTTAGTGTAAGTAATATTTTCATTTATTCACTGGAATTGCAATTGTAAATGTGACCATCTGTATATGTCCCACCCAACAGAAAGACACCCTCTCCAAAAAGTTATATTTTTATCTTTGCAGAGGAAGGTGGCACACAACAAAGGGGAAAGAACTCGAACAGGAGGAGGCCCAGCAAATCTACACCCACTGACACCCTTGGAAGAGAGGGTCACTGCTTTGATGAGTCCTGCCTGGAGAAAAGCAACCAGCACTACACAAAGCTGGGCCCACACTCGAGGGTGAGCGTAATTCCTGCAAATTCCACAGCCTGGCTTTACTAAATGTCAAGTACTGCGCGGTGCAGGATTTCTGAATCTCTCTGGGCTTATATTTGACAGTGAGACGATTCGTTCAAAACAATTGAAGGGTTATTAAAAACATACACACATGCACATTAGCAGCGATCAGTTATCTTAAAAAGAGACACACATGCACATTACCAACAGTTGTCAATTATGTTATAACAGAGCTACAATGAGGTTATATTAACGAGTGATATACGTTACATCCCTTTTGCTGGCTGGTTTGGACACACGGCATGCTGATTTGGCTGGTCTTCAACCGGAGGTCTTTTGCTGTGTGTCCAGCAGGGAGAGAAGAGAGGGGAGAAAAGTTCTTGGCTTGCGTTTTTTATAGTCCATAAGGCCATTGTCCCCAGAAAGCCTCCCGTTTGGACTTTGGTTCCATGGCAGCTTCTTATTGGCTCTCCTCACACATGTGGCTGTCTGGTCTGACTCAGCCATCACTGATTAGTTTAAATGGCTTTCCAATACAAGAAAGTCATGCAGCAGCTCTGGGGGCTTTCATTTTGTTTCTTACAAAACTTAGCCCATGCTGGCAATCTGTGGGCTTCCATTTTATCCCTACACAAACAGGCCTTTCCGTATAATCGACACTTTTAACATTTATACATACACAGAATCAATTAATAAACACTTTTATTCTTACAACAGGCTAGCTCTGCTTCGGATCATGGGGATGCTTCCGTCGGCTACGCTTCGGTTGATGCAATGAGCTATCATTCATCGTGGTCCTTCAAATAAGCCTGCTGCCTGCGCTGTATGAGCCTACTCATGCCATCCTGCCCCCTCCTCTGCTGCTAACCATCTCTGTTCTGTTATATTTTGCAGAACTTGAGGCCAACCCTGACTAGGCTGAAGTCGATTCAGAGGAAGATTCGGACGTGGATGAGCCAAAAGAGGAGAACATCTTCCAATCCCATCTTTCAGACCAAGAGCATGGAGGGAAGGGGTAGGGGATGGATGAAACCTTCACTGTTGTACTCACTCTGGAGGAGGTGCAGGTGTTGCCCATTGAGGTGCCCGGCCCTCTCCCGAGTGGTACGAGTGTTGGGACATTCCATGGTTTCTTACAGTCCAAGGCTGGGGATTCCAGTGGGGTATAGCGAGGCACACCCAGGGACTCATTGTCCGAGGCTACGGGTCCCAGTGGGATGCAGCAAGCCACACCCAGGGTGAGGAGAGGAAGGAGAGCTCGACAGCGCTCTCCTGAGCTGCAGGATCAAACAGATGTGGTTCAGGTGATGGCAATGAGTGCGGAGAGCATTCATCTTACACGATCATTCCTGGACACCATCAGTGGGGTGGGTGATGAGGTATCGGGACTGTCGGGAGAAGTAACAACACTCTCATAGGAAATGGGAACACTGGAGGGAGGGAATGTCGCAGACAGCTGATACAATGTTGGTGAACATGAGGGAGAGAATCTCGCAGGTAGCTGATACACTGTTGGCGAACATGAGGGAGGGAATGTTGCAGGTAGTTGAGACACTGTCGGGGTACATGAGGGTAGGAATGTCCGAGTTTGCTGCTGGAATAAGGGAACATACCCGGACCCCACGGCCATTGACAGAATCAACTGCCACTCCCACTCCAATCCCCAGACCAGCCTCTGAAGAGGCCCAAGCCGGGCCTTCCACATTACCGCCTGCCCACACCCCCATCAAGGAGTGCGCATTACCCAAGATGCTTGAAAGTATAAGCTTGGTACCAACCCAAGAAACGCTGCGCCACCTCCTGTGGGCAGGGATGGAGTCAACAAGACCAAGCGCAGCGGGTGGTCTTCGAATAAGGTGGAGGAGAGATGGGTGCAGCCTTTGTTTGCTGTTGTTGTTGTTATTGTTATTATAACTGTTCTCAAATTAAAAGTTTTGGGGAAGTTATGTAAATTTACAAGTTTACAAGTTGAACAATCATTTCAATTATTTGTTCCATTATTAGCACAACTATTTGAACTAAGGAAGAATCATTTCTATTATTTGTTCCATTAACACAACACAATATTATGGAACAGG
The DNA here is from genome assembly GCF_044704955.1 of Pristiophorus japonicus. Lineage (NCBI taxonomy): Eukaryota > Metazoa > Chordata > Chondrichthyes > Pristiophoridae > Pristiophorus > Pristiophorus japonicus. The sequence continues at coordinate 187,247,473 of NC_091981.1, forward strand.
TCCAAACAGTAAACATGGTCCATTTGGAATAGTTGCCGCTGCCTTCAGGCAGCAAAGTGTTCACGGATGAGCTTCTGGCACAAGGCTCGAGCAATCGTTAAAGGGACACCACAGCCAGCCCTCCTCCGCTGTCGTTGCATGGCTTCCTCGTCGTCCTCCTCCTCCTCATCATCTGCATCTTCCTCCTCATCATCAGCCACTCTCACCTCAGGTGGATCTTCTACTACCAGCTGCTGCTGCCTCATGATGGCTAAGTTATGCAGCATATAACAATGAACTGACCGACAATCTCAGGGGAGTATTGTAAGTAGCCTCCGGAATGGTCCAGGCATCGGAAACGCTGTTTCAAGATGCCAATGGTCCTCTCTATTATGCTGCGTGTCGCAGTGTGCAACATGTTGTATTCCCGGTCAGCTTGTGTCCGGGTTACTAGTAGTGGGTGTCATGAGCCAGGTGGTGAGGCCGTACCCTTTGTCTCCTAGCATCAGCTCTGCCCTTCTCGCTGCTGCTGAAACATGGTAAATGTAATGCTCTCGCGTAGGCTGAACGCATCATGGGTGCTCCCAGGGTATCTCGCATCAACTGACATGATGCGATGCATGTTGTCACATACAAGCTGCACATCCACGGAGTGGAAGCCTTTTTTGTTCCTGTACATCTCGGAATCTTCCAAAGATGCTCGCAAGGCGATGTGGGTACAATTAATGCAGCCCTGTACCTTTGGGAAGCCAGCAATCCTGGGGAAGCCCACAGCCCTGTCACGCATTGCCTGGGTGGTCATGGGGAACTTTATGTAGTCATTCCTCTGGGCATATAGTGCAGAAGTCACCGACCGAATGCAGATATGTCTTGCATGTTGAGAAATGGTGCACACATCCCCAGTTGTGGCCGGGAATGATCCAGATGCATAAAATGAAAGTGCAGCTGTAATCTTCACTTCAACTGACAAAGCAGTCCTCCTGATGCTTCTTGGTTGCAGGCCTGCTTTTACTAACTCACAGATCTCGATAACAAATTATTTGAGGAAATGCAGTCTTCTCACACAATCTGCATCTCTCCAGTGCAGGTATGAACGTCTGTCTTGATATACCCAATGTGGGTAAGGCCTCCTACCCACTATCCTATGTGCTCCATAGTTCCTCATGCGATGACGTTGATTCAGTTGTCTCCCCCACAGCACCATCATGCAGAAGGCTTGCATGAGGTATGGCATTATCAATATTGCCCCCACAATTAAATTGTAGCTTTGCAAGAAGCTCAAAACAGCAGGACATGGACTTAAAGCTTCTCTCCTCTCTCTCTCCCCAAGGTTGAAGCTCTAGTATGGACCACATTCTGGTCTGCGCATGCGCAGTAGGCTTGCTTAGAACGTGAAGCTGGGCATTCAATGATGATATTTGGAGCAACAAAGTCTAACGCAATTCTTTAATTTTAGATTTTTTTTCAACGTACCACCCCATCACCAATTGAACATCTCACCGGGCTCGAGGGTCGGCCGACAGAATCGCTACCTCGCCCAGACACAGGCTCGCAGTCCAACCTCCGCCCCCCCCCACACCCCCGGCTTCTTTTGAAGCTGCTGTACAGTGTAAGGCTTCTCATCCCTTCAGCTCGGCTTCCACACAACCCCCCCCCCCCCCCCCCCCCCAAGGCTTCTCATCTCTTCAGCTCGGCTTCCACCACCCCCACCCCCACCCTGGGGCGTCTGGGTGAGGGAGCAATTCTGCCGGCCGACGCTGCGACCCTCGAGCCCCCGGTGAGGAGATGTTCGGTGGTGGCGTGGCACTTTGAAAAAAAATCCAAAATTAAAGAATTGCATTCGACTTACATTTTCTCCCTTTTGAGTTCATGATACATATTCCTTGTCTTCTTGACTCCCTCCAAAACTTCGCATAAAAACAATGGCGTCTTTGTGCGCTGATTTTTTAATATGCACTGGTTTTTCTTAAGTGTCCAGAAGGTTTTTTGGGAGTGGTCACATACACCATCCTCGGAAAAATGTAAGTTGGCCACTTGGCCAAACTTGCTTAAATGTGAAAAACTGGCACAGACATCAGGTTACTATGATGCAAAAAAATCGTAACTAATTGAGTTATGCTGGCACAGAAACTTTGGTGAAACTTGGATATTTTAATTTACGCCAAAAAAAGCGGCGCACGGCAAAACAACGGCACAGATAATTGGGAAAATTGAGCCCTTGATTTTGTGATCAAATTCATGTTCCAGTGCCTATATTGTATATCTTTATTGCCAACTCAATCTGTTAATACGGGCTCAAGTTTCGGCCTCAGTTGCTCCTATTTTTTTCGAGCAACTAGTTTAGAATGGAGCATCTTAGAAATTGCAATTCTCGGCATTTAGTTTGCTCCAGTTCTAGTGAATTAGAATAGTTTCATTTTAGAACAGATTTTTTTTTTCAAAAGGAGGCATGTCCAGCCTCTTACGCCTGTTTTGCAAGTTAAGGCAGCGAAAACTTACTCCAAACTAACTTAGAATAGAGTAAGTGTAGATTTTTGTACGCTCAGAAAAACGATGCCGACACTTTAGAAATTAGGTGCAGGGAACGAGATATGGGGGCGGGGCGGGGAGAAGGGAAGTTATGGAATTTTTCAAGTGTTTAAGACTTTCACTTCCACAAATAAAGAGCCATCCTGAATAATAAATGATAAAGCAAATAAAAAAATACATTTAATCTTCCTACCTGTCTGAAGCAGCATCAGCAGCCTCCAAGCTGCGAAGATTTAGGCCGTTCGGCCAGGGGACAGGGGCGGCGTCAGGCCACCCACAGCGACGGCAGCAGCAGCCTGCGAGCTGCGAAAAATGGCCGAGTGCACGCTCCAGCGCGCATGTGCAGAGCTCCCGGCACGGAATCTGCTGCTGTGAGGTAGCCCCAGTCCCCTGCCGGCAGATCTTCGGCACCACGCTCTGGCCCCACCCCCCCGCAGATGCTGGTATGCCACGCCGAGCTGGAACGAACCTGATTCGGAGCGCAGAATACCGAGGTAGGCTTTAGGTGCACTTTTTATTCCAGGAAACGGGCGTGCCTCTCGGAGGTGCGCCGTTCTGAAGGAGGCCCGAAACTTGTCCCCTACGAGTCATGAACAGTTTTACGCCAGCATGCTGTGCTATTGAGTTGGCTCGATTGCCATTCTCTACTCCCTGTGGAAGAGTGGTGGATACAGATATTTCTTATTTAGAAAACTGGCTTCACTGAATGGGATATACTGCTGATCAAGTATTTGGCTATTGTTTGTGGATTGCCCTTCTGAACTGCTGCTGTGCATTTGTATTTTGATTCTGAATCGATGGATTTATTGTTGAATTGCTTATGGTGAGACTGAGGACCTGCTGTTTTATATGGGTTTATCCTGTGTAGTGGTGCAGAGGAAATTAATGTCACATTCAATTTATATTGACTGGCATTGTGGAATTGTTACTGGTGGTTTGGAGATTAAATTCCACGACTGTACACTGTAAATGAGTGGTGTATATGTATGTATGGATGGAATTTATTTTTTTAATTATTTGGTTGATTAATTAATTCATTATTTATCGTGTTTATTTTATTTCTTTAATTATTTAATTACCTAGCAGTAATAGGTAGGGCAGTGGATTCACCTGCACTGTGCCTTCGACCATCCTTCTGTAATTAGAATGTTAATACTTTGTAGCTATAAGCAAAACAAATTATAATTAGAGACTTCACTTTCAAAGTCTTAATTAATTTGTTTTTTCTAAATGAATTTAAATTAGGACAAGGAAGACGCTATGTGTGTCTCTACTTAAAATGCAATCTGACGTTTATGCTGTATCATTGGGCGAGGTGCGCCGACTTTTTAGAACAATAACCATGTCTAAAAGTTACCTTGCTATTCTCCCTGCAGTCTGAACGATGCAGGCCCTTGGCAGAACCAGTGGGGGGCGGAGCTGTGGCCATGCTGGGTCAACACAGCCGGCAGGGGCGCGGGGCTAGGGCCCAGCGTGTTTCTGAGTCCGGCAGCGTTGGCATGTGCGTTGGAGCGTGCGCGTATGCGCAATGGCTCACTAGCACTGTGGATTACTTGTCCCGGAACATAACCACTGTGGTCCCGTTCCTTTATTCTGCTCCATTTGCCAATGTGAGCAGGGAAAATAGATATAAGTCGGAAGCAAGAGAACCTGACCAGAGGAAAATGTACCCGAGAGAGAAGTAAGTATTTGCTATTCCATTAATAATGATTTTAAACTGAGTTTAAAAAGATAGCATCTGCCCTAGGCATTCATTGAGCTGACACCAGTGCAATACAGTATCATTCATGGAGCTCAGTAAAGGACAATTTGGGTTTTACAGCAAGAAAAGAATATTTGATTTAAGATTGATTTGTGAGCAGGCAATAGATTTGTGGAGAGAGTTGGATCGATGCTTCACAGAGGAGCATTTATCGAGGAGATGTGTGAGTGATCATTAAATGCACTGCACAGGGCTGAAATTGGTGCGAAAGATATGGGAATTATTCGGAGATGTGAGGGCAGCAAAGAGAACAGGAGCATCTGAAAATGAGTTAACAAAGGGGAGCAAGGTCGGAAGGGGCGGGAGACGAGGAGATGTTGAGTATGCACCCAAAGTCATTCAGGCAAACAGTCGGGTTGACTGAGCAGCCTGGGTGCTCCACATCGATACCGAGCTGCTCCGGGCTACGTTGCCATCACTCAGTCGGGAATGAGGCCAAACTCCCGTTAACGGGCGTCAACATGGGGTTTCCGCCGTGCTTCTGGCAAAGATCTGGCATGGGAACAGAAGCAGCTCTCCCGGTGCTGCTTCTGTGGATCCCGCCCCGAGCCCTGGCCGAATGGCTTTGCCGGTGCGTCCTCCAGTCGGCAAGGTAGGACTTTTTATTTCTTATTACTTGATTTATTTTTCATTTCTTATTATTTATTAATTATGATAGTTTCTGTGCTTCTTCATTGTTAAAAGTGATAAAAGTGAAGTGTTTAATGCTTTGGAAAATCCTCTAACTTCCCTTCCCCCTCACCCCCCCCCCCCCCTCCCAAATCTCTGGCTACCTGCGCTGATTTCTTAAGTCTCCAAGGTGTTTTCTGAGCATACAAAAGTGGACACATACGCTGGCCTAAGTTAGTTTGGAGCAACTTTTCGCTGGCTGAACTTGCTTAAATGGCCAAACCAGGCATAAGTGGCTGGTAACGCCCCCTTTTGAAAAAAAATGAACTAAAAATAAAACTGAGCTAATTCAACGGAGCAAACTAAATGGAGAGAATTGCGATTTTTAAGATACTCCAAAAAAACCTAGTTGCCCCCAAAAAATAGGAGCAACTCCTGGGGAAACTTGGGCCCATTGTACCTGTACTCTGATTGCAGCTTTAATGTTCCAATCAGTACTGATGGTCATGTTTTCTTTCTCACACACATGCACTCACTTTCTCTCTCTCTCACCTTATGCTTAAATAGCACCTGAATAAAGCTTTTGAATTTGCCCTCCAGCTTTTTTTTAAATAATTTTGAAAAATAACCAGATTTTATTCAGAATGAGAGGGAAACATTTTATCATTTACCTGGCTTAAATTCTTCGCGTGCATGGTAAATTATGCACATAACAGCTGCTCAAACTGCAAGATCTGTCATCAGCTGACAGTCAAAAATTCAAGTCCAAACCTATGCTTTTGGGAGAGGTTGAAGCTTTCAATAAAAAGATTCAATGAAAGTATAAAAAAACACAATTGAGTGGGTAAAAATTACCATGTATTGTGAAATGTGTTTTTTTAATTTTTTTAAATTTGTTTAAAACCTTATTACGAGCATTAAACATTCTAATTACTGAGAGGGAAAATGGTGGCAAATATATTTTGAACAGCCGTTTGTAATTCAATTGGTTAATCAAACTGTAAAAGTAAAATGGTTACGTATGGGGGTCAAGTTTCGGCCTGAGTTGCTCCTACTTTTTTGGAGCAACTAGTTTAGAATGGAGTATCTTAGAAATCGCAATTCTCGGCATTTAGTTTGCTCCAGTTCTAGTCAGTTAGAACAGTTTCATTTTAGAACAGATTTTTGTTTTCAAAAGGCGGCGTGTCCAGCCACTTACGCCTGTTTTGCAAGTTTAGGCAGCGAAAACTTAGTCCAAACTAACTTAGAATGGAGTAAGTGTAGATTTTTGTACGCTCAGAAAAATCTTGCCTGCACTTAAATCAGGCGTAGGGAGCGAGGGGGGTTTGGGGGAGGGGGTGGGGGAGGAAAGTAATTACATTTTACAAGCATTCAATAGTCTCACTTATACAAATAAAGAGCCATCCTGAATAAAAAATTATAAATTTTCCTACCTGTGTGAAGCAGCAGCAGCCTTCGAACTGCGGAGCTTCAGGCCTTTCATGTAGGAGACAGGGGCGGCGTCAGTCCACCGACAGCAGCCCAACAATGGCAGCAAGCAGCCTTCAAGCTGTGGTGCTTCAGGCAGGCCTTTCATGCAGGAGACAGGGGTAGGCGTCAGTCCACCGACGGCAGCCCAACAATGGCAGCAAGCAGCATTCGAGCTGCGGAGGAGCTTGAGGCCATTTGGCCAGGAGATAGGGGCGGCGTCAGTTGAATGACGGCAGCCGAAGAGGCAGCAAGCAGCATTCGAGCTGCAGAAGAGGCTGAGGCCATTTGGCCAGGAGAAAGGGGAGGGACATGGTTGGGGCCACACACACAGGCAACACAGCGGCCTCCACAGCTATGAAGTTATTTTTATAGGCTGCAGGCTGTTCGGCCAGGGGACAGGGGAGGCGTACAAAGCACAGGGAGGGAGAGCCAGTCAACCAGCCAGCCAGCCAGTTTAAAAGTTGAATTTGTAATTCAAGTATGGGTGCTGCATTATCTACACCACAGATTATGCAATGGTTCGCCAGCAATTCACTGCATAGGAGAGAATTGATTGGAGCTCACCGCACCAGGAACGTCATAGCCCGTAGGCTGATGGGCAGGAGACCTTATCCATGTCGGCAATATCGAGCCAGGCGCTCGTACCTGGACATGAGCGAGGTTGATTGTGTCAAAAGGCTGCGTTTCTACAGAGAAGTTGTCGTTGAAATCTGTGATATGCTGAGAGCAGATTTGCAGCCCAGAAGCAGAACGCCAACTGCCTTGTCTGTTGAAGTGAAGGTAACAGCTGCACTTGCCTTCTATGCCTCAGGATCATTTCAGGCTACAACTGGAGATGTGTGCGCCATCTCTCAACGTGCAATACATGCCTGTGTTTACCAGGTCATGGCTGCACTGTATGAGCGGGGGAATGACTTCATCGAGTTCCCAATGACCGCACAAGCGATCCATGAGAGGGCTGTGGACTTCTTCAGGATTGCTGGCTTCCCAAAGCTACAGGGCTGCATTGATTGTACCCACATCGCCTTGTGAGCACCTGTGGAGGATTCCGAGCAGTACAGGAATAGAAAAGGTTTCCACTCCATCAATGTGCAGCTCGTGTGTGACGACAAGCAGCGCATCATGTCAGTCGATGCGAGATACCCTGGCAGCACTCATGATGCGTTCATCCTATGCGACAGCGTTTTATCTGACATGTTTGAGCAGCAGCCAGAAGGGCAGAGCTGGCTACTGGGAGACAAAGGGTATGGCCTGGCCACCTGGCTCATGACGCCCCTACGCGTGACACGGACGGAAGCTGACCATCAATACAACATGGCGCACATTGCGACGTGTAACATCATTGAGAGGACCATTGGCATATTGAAACAGCGTTTCCGATGCCTGGACCATTCTGGAGGCCACTGCAATACTCAGATTGTCGGTCATTTCACTGTTGTGTGCTGCATACTGCATAACTTAGTCATCATGCGGCAGCAGGAGCTGGTAGTGGAACCAGAAGACCCACATGAGGGGCCAGTGCCTGATGATAGTAATTTGGAAGAGCAGGATGAGGATGATGACGACGATCAGGAAAGCATGCAAGTGCCTGATGCCGGAGCACAAGGTCGGAGGAGGGCCTTTAACCATTGTTCGAGCCCTGCGCCAGCAGCTCATCCGTGAACGCTTCAATTACTGATGCCTGAGGGCTCTGCGACAACTGTTGCGCATGGACATGTTTATTTTTTCGAGTTGTTCCTATGTTGTGTTGTGTTAATGGAACATGATTCAGTTTTAATGAAAAAATATTTTATTGAGAAGTTAACGTCACTAATAAAATATTTGTTGTATCAAACTTTACTTTTTAAATTGACTCTTGAAGATCACTTAAAAACTTTAAGATCACTTATAAACTTGTAAAGTTACAAAAGTTACAAAACAATTTCAATGTGAAAAATCTTACACTCAATTTCACTTAAACTTCAAGATCACTTTTTAGGTGCAAAACTAAATAAGATACAAAATGTGAGAGCATTTACACTATAAGATCACTTAAAAACCCTGAGATCACTTATAAGTTGTAAAGTTACAAAACTTACAAAACAATTTCAATTTGAAAAACGTTACTACAGTTACATCAAGAACAAGAACAAAAGCAGCAAAGAAAGGCTGCAACCATCTCTCATCCACATCTCAGTGAATGTGCCGTCATTTGCATGCCCTCCTTGAGGTCCTGTGTCGTCGATTGCACTCCCTCGGACATTCCCTCCCTCATTTCCCGTGTCATAACTGCTATTTCTCCCGTCAGTACTGTCACCTCTTCACCCACTGCACTGACGCTGCCCATGAGTGATCGGGTAAGCTCATTGGTCTCCCTACCCAATGCCACAACCTGAGCCGCATCTGTTACACGCTGCATCTCAGGAGAGCGTGTCTCCAATCTCCTTCTCCTCTGCCTGGGTCTGCCTCGTGGCACCACTACACTGGGAGGCGTGGGCTGGGACGGTGGGACGCTTGGTGTTCCAAACGGCATCAATACACTGGGAGGCGCGAGCTGGGATGGTGGGATGCTCGGTGTTCCAGACGGCAGCACTAGAGTGGGAAGTGCAGGCTGGGATGGTGCGGTCCCGGATCTTGCATCCAGCATCACTTGAGTGCGAGTCGTGGGCTGGGATGGTGGGTCAATGGGTGTAAACTGCTCCATTATATCACCAGCACCACTGGGACCTGCAACGTTGGAATCAAAACCATGGAAGGTGGAACCTGAACCTATGCGAGTGGTAGGTACAGGCTGGGACGCTGGGGCACTGGCTGTAAACTGCTGGATTATACCAGCAGCACCACCAGGACCTGCAACATCGGAATCAAAACCATGTAAGGTGGAACCAGAACCTATGCAAGGGGTTAAAACTGATGCCCCTTAATGTGGGCTCATAAATATTAATTTGGAAGGTCTCCCCGAAGACATTTCAGTCATTGCCGCCTGCAGCCAGTCTGGATCGTCCGCATCTGGTTCTGCTGGTTCTTGTTCTGGATCTTCAGAGTTGGCATCATCATCATCATCTGCAAAATATATCAGAACAGTCAAATGTTTAGCAGCAGAGGAGGGGACAGGATGGGTGGCATGAGTACTCTCACACATAGCAGGCCAGGCAGCAGGTTGATTTGATGGGCCACGATGCATTTTCAGGACTTAACCTCTTCCTCGCGTGCGGGCCCAGCTTGTGCTGTACTGATTGCTTTTCTCCATGTACGACTCATCATAGCAGCTACCCTCTGTTCCAAGGGTGTCAGTGGATGCAGATTGGGTGTGCCTCCTCCTGTTCGAGTTCTTTCCCTTTTGTTGTGGGCCAATTTCTTCTGCAAAGATTAAAATATAACTTTTTACCGAGTGCGTCTTTCTGCAGGGTGGTACATACAGATAGTCACCTTACAATTACGATTACATTAAAAAATGAAAATATTATTTACACTAACTACTTGACCACGGTCGTGCCATTTCTTTTTACACTGGCTTCCAGATCTCATGGTATGCACCACTGCGCAGTAATCTTCTGCAACTTGGTTCCAGCGTTTCTTCATTTCTTTGGGTGGCACCTTTATGCGACCTCTGTTGTTGGTATCCAGCTCCTGCCACTTCTGCTCAATGACGTTAACTAATATCTCCACTTCCTCATGCAAGAAATTCTTTGTTCTTGGTGGACGTTGTTCCAGTGCTGTATTGAATTGACACTCTTATTTTTCAAAACTCTCGGTCCTTATTTTGCATACACCGATGCAGCACTTGTTCTGGAAGTTTAGCAGCAAAAAGCAGCACTCACTGATTTCAGCAGGTGATTTCTTCAACAATGCTGCTAAAAGCACACCTTTAGGCACAAAAAATCACCAAGATTCAATCCCAAGCCTTTCCACAACTCCACAAAACAAATCAGCATTTTTCCTCCTGTATCTTTAAAAATGGCCGAGTGCCAAGTTTGTAACCTACTGCACGTGTGTGCGCGCTCCAACGCGCACGCGCAGGGCTGCCGGCACAACGTCTTCGGATGAGAGTTAGCCCCGCCCCCCTGCACTTTCAAAATCGGCGCGACGCTTTGGCTCCGCCCTCCCGCTGATCTCTGCACGCCGCGCCGAGCTGCGAGGAACCTGCTGGGAGGCCGAGAATTCCTCCGTGAGTTTTTGACATGCTTTTGGGCGCGAAAAACGGGCGTGGATGTTGGGGCTGAGCCGTTCTAGGCGCGCTCTGAAACTTGAGGCCATAGTTTTTGCATTAGAAAATGTTTACATACAGAATCTCATTCTAAATGTTTCCATAAAATGTTTCCATTTTTGTAATGTAATATTTTACATTACAAGAACTATTTTTTGCACACAGGAAGTGTGTACCATACCGTAGATTTGTATTTCTCTATTTTATATTTTTAAATTAATTGTAACATTAAATTTATTGGAGTTGGCACAAGGCTATATTGTCTATTTTTATCCTTCATTCTTCTGAACGTTGCTGCTCTAAATAAAAGGAAAAAAATCTTCAAAATTCTAAATATATTAAACAATTTTACACTTATTTTTCAAATTAATTACTGTTTTAGAATATAATGTAACTGATGGTATCCTAAAAGATAGAATCAATTAACGTAAAATATCATAGTGATTTGTGTTTGTTAATGGAAGTTGGGTCCACCCAACTATTTAGCGCCTTCTTGTGCTGTTGTCATTTGGTCAGTGTTGGTAAAATGGTTTAACATAACCGAAAGATAGCATAATGGGCTAAAATGACATCAGCATCAATCTATGCCAAACGGTCACCACACGTAAAAAAAATCTAAGCACAGGCTAAGTTCGGACCTAGAATTTTAGGTCCATCATTGAAACACCTGTGAACTTTTTGATGTGAAAGCAAATCATCCTCGATTCGAGGGGACTGCCTTTTTATCAAATTTGGAGATTATTTTCACATTTTCATTCAAGTTGTTCACTAGGTATCTTTGTTAATTAATAGAGGGGCATGGGAGTTTTTCATCTTGTTTGAAAATGCCACACATCAATGGTGTCATCATTCTTTTTGCTTGTAATTCAGTCTACACTCCATTTTGGAGACAAACATTAAAGTTGAGGTGTCAAAGTTACAGATTGTTGGTTCACAAAGTTCTGGTGACTCAGTTTATATTTGCACATGTATATCTTGTGACTCAATTTGGCATGCTTCACCTTTTGGTTTGGCCAAATAAATTTTGCATGCCTGGTGGTTTAGAAAGACCTGCTCCTTCATTGTTGGATCTGGATTCATGTTGGATTTTGACATGAAAGGGAATAGCAGAAGTTCATCAGTGGCGACAGAATGCTGTTACTGAGAGGCAGAAAATCTGCAACTACTGGTGGAACACTGCTTTTAATTGTTGCCAATGTTAACTCAGCCATAAGCTCTTGGAACTGTTGTGTTATCTCAGTTGCTTGATTTAGGAGAAGTATGTGACGGTTAACTTGGATAGTGCCCCCACTAAGGAGAAATTTAAGTGAATGATTTGCTTATTTGTGTATTTCAGGTAATTGAAGCCAATCAGAATGGAGAAATGAATTTGAAAATTGATACTGATTTGGTGTCTGTCACAACACATTTTAAAGAACTTGGGAATCCTCCTTGGGGTAAGTAAATGTACCAAAAATATTTGTGCAAATTAAATATAAAAGTACCCTGTATATGAAAGTTTAAAACTTGGTATTATGGTTTGTCAAATTTTTGAATGCCTCAGTAAAGTTTAAACAGTTTACAAAACACTTGCGGAAGACGTCAACCACCCAATATCTATAATGATTTTCTGAATTGGGAAACAAACTGAAGATTCACGAAGATGAGCATACAGTGTAATGAATGTACTATTGGAAGGATGTTATCTCAGACTCCCCTTGTGCTTTTTTTTCCCATTTTAGTTCATTGGAACCTGCATTTTTTCTGCTTACTATATTTTATTTTCCATACATGGTTCTATATAGAACCTCTATGTATATAAATCTATACCTATGTGTGTGCACACATAAATGCACTTCCTACCTGTAGAGGCGTATCCTCTTGAATAAAAATGTTGTTCGGACCATGATGGAAAAATCTGTTTTTATTTATTAGCTATTCTCAAATTGTTGTGTTTTCTGTTTTGTCATAACTTGACTTGTGTTCTGTTCATCTTCATTTCTTGAAGCAATTTAGATGCTTTGTAAGTCACTGCCGAAAGTTAAAATATGCAACAAACAATGGGAACAAGGCAAGCATCCCAAGTTCAATATTAATACTGAATTAAGAATTTTTAGTTTTGTATATCCCTCAGACATTGCTATCCGACCAGGCTAAAGGAGCAAAACTGACCTCCACTGATTTGGAGCTGAGACGGAAATATAACTGTCTAGGTTGGCTAATTACACTAAATTGGGGACAAAAGGCATTGTTCATCTTGGATATTGGACATGATTGTTGATACTGTTTTCTTATAGGGATAGATTGTTGGTCATAAACCAACTGGTGACCATAATGCATTGGTACTGGCTACTCTGTTTGATCCCTTCTCCTGAATTTGTCACCTGGTTCCAGAGAAACTGTTTATTTCTTCTGGGACAAAGGTTAAGACTGAGTTTCTGTGTAGAAGTTCTGAATCTCTCACTTTGGGAGAGCAGTCAGTCCCTCCTGTGCATGTGCACTCAGACAGTGACTTTCCGCCTTTGGATCTTGCAGAGATACCTTTACGTTGAGGATCCTCTGAAATAGTACTGGTGATGTTTTTCTTCCATCAGTTGCACAGCTTGAACTACGACAGGCATTCTTCTACATCTGCCAGTGAGCGATATCTCTGTCCAAGCGACCTGTCTTTTACCGGGTACTACTAAAAGTCTGGAACTTGGTTGCTTCCAACAGGGACTCTCTCTGAGAAGACAGTGAATCTCGCTGAGCCTACTACTCTGAAACCCCATCCGAGCTGCATGTGCCCAGCTTTGGTAGCAGGTGGCCCAGAGAAAGCCCTTGCTGTGAAGGGAACCAGAGTCAGGGACATACTGGATGGTGGCAGATCAGGATGGATGTCACATTAGACAGTTAGTGCCTGGATACCCTGGCAGTGAGTCTGTCCTGCGGCCTGTGCCATCCAAGAGCTAAAATCTGCACTCGGCAATTCGGCACATCGAACAAACCTGAGTATGGAGCATTTCCATCCAATCCCACTGCCCAACTCCCCTGTCCCCCAGTTTGAATGGAACCCTCTCAGGATCCTCTGTGTAATCCATTCTGCATGGAGGAATTTCCTATATTCGTTGCATCCTCATCATTTCCTTGCCGTTGTTTTCCACCCAAACATGCCTTGGTGAAACATCTTGCAGACTGGTGAAAGAACACCCCAGTTGAAAGCCCCATATTTGGAGTTCCTCCTCGGCATCATTGGGGATTTGGGGTGCAGAATACTGCAGTACTCTCGCACCTTAATAGATGTGACAGTATTCTTTAAAGAGAACAGACTTTTTTTCTTAATATTGTTAATATCTCGTGTAAGATACTAACAATTCCCCAACACACTCATTTCATTTAGTCATCAACACTGTGAATGTCCTCAGCCCTAGCACCAGGAAACCACGTGATTGATTTGTATATGGTCTTACTTTTACATGGCGTGTTGTCAGTATGGTGTACGAGGGAGTCTATTAAGCAGGACATGCTGCCATACATTCAGAAGCCACAGACCATGAATTGAGGTGACATTTATAGTTATTAAACAAAATCGCTGCCTTGAGGTCCAGATTAATGTCTACAGGCCATATTTATTTAATTAATTAATTAAATAGATTTTCAATTTCATCTGTTGAAGCCACATTTGTTTGTAGCTGGCCCCAAAAGTTCGATTCAGTTTTTAAAACATTGAAAAGGTAAAATGACTTGCACACCATCACAAGGGAGCTTGTTCTCTATCTAGCAGTTGCATGAGAGTGACAAAGCTAATTCGGAAACTAGGGTCCTGAACTTAAGAAAAGGTAACTTCAACGGTATGAGACGTTGAATTAGCTAGAATAGACTGGCGAATGATACTTAAAGGGTTGACGGTGGATAAGCAATGGCAAACATGTAAAGATCACATGGATGAACTTCAGCAATTGTACATCCCTGTCTGGAGTAAAAATAAAACGGGGAAGGTGGCTCAACCATGGCTAACAAGGGAAATTAAGGATAGTGTTAAAACCAAGGAAGAGGCATATAAATTGGCTAGAAAAAGCAACAAACCTGAGGACTGGGAGAAGTTTAGAATTCAACAGAGGAGGACTAAGAGTTTAATTAAGAAGGGGAAAATAGAGTACGAGAGGAAGCTTGCAGGGAACATAAAAACTGACTGTAAAAGCTTCTATAAATATGTGAAGAGAAGAAGATTAGTAAAGACAAACGTAGGTCCCTTGCAGTCGGATTCAGGTGAATTTATAATGGAGAACAAAGAAATGGCAGACCAACTGAACCAATACTTCGGTTCTGTCTTCACAAAGCAAGATACAAATAACCTTCTGAATGTACTAGGGGACAGTGGGTCTAGTGAGAATGAGGAACTGAAAGATATCCTTATTAGGCGGGAAATTGTGTTAGGGAAATTGATTGGATTAAAGTCCGATAAATCCCCGGGTCCTGCTAGTCTGCATCCCAGAGTACTTAAGGAAGTGGTCCTAGAAATAGTGGATGCTTTGGTGATCATTTTCTAACAATCTATTGACTCTGGATCAGTTCCTATGGACTGGAGGGTAGCTAATGTAACAGCACTTTTTAAAAAAGGAGGGAGAGAGAAAGCAGGTAATTATAGACCGGTTAGCCTGACATCAGTAGTGGGGAAAATGTTGGAATCAATCATTAAGGATGAAATAGCAGCCCATTTGGAAAGCAGTGATAGGATCGGACCGAGTCAGCAT
This sequence comes from Pristiophorus japonicus, assembly GCF_044704955.1. NCBI lineage: Eukaryota > Metazoa > Chordata > Chondrichthyes > Pristiophoridae > Pristiophorus > Pristiophorus japonicus. The sequence goes on from NC_091981.1 coordinate 187,262,720, forward strand.
GGATTTATGAAAGGGAAATCATGCTTGACGAATCTTCTGGAATTTTTTGAGGGTGTAACTAGTAGAGTGGACAAGGGAGAACCAGTGGATGTGGTGTATTTGGACTTTCAAAAGGCTTTTGACAAGGTCCCGCACAAGAGATTGGTGTACAAAATCAAAGCGCATGGTATTGGGGGTAATGTATTGACGTGGATAGAGAACTGGTTGGCAGACAGGAAGCAGAGAGTCGGGATAAACGGGTCCTTTTCAGAATGGCAGGTAGTTACTCGTGGGGTGCCGCAGGGCTCAGTGCTGGGACCCCAGCTCTTTACAATATACATTAACGAGTTGGATGAAGGAATAGAGTGTAATATCTCCAAGTTTGCGGATGACACTAAACTGGGTGGCAGTGTGAGCTGTGAAGAGGACGATAAGAGGCTGCAGGGTGACTTGGACAGATTAGGTGAGTGGGAAAATACATGGCAGATGCAGTATAATGTGGATAATGTGAGGTTATCCATTTTGGGGGCAAAAACACGAAGGCAGAATATTATCTGAATGGCGGCAGACTAAAAAAAGGGGAGGTGCAACGAAACCTGGGTGTCATGGTTCATCAGTCGCTGAAAGTGGGCACGCAGTACAGCAGGCGGTAAAGAAGGCAAATGGTATGCTGGCCTTCATAGCTAGGGGATTTGAATATAGGAGCAGTGAGGTCTTACTGCAGTTGTACAGGGCCTTAGTGAGGCCTCACCTGGAATATTGTGTTCAGTTTTGGTCTCCTCGTCTGAGGAAGGACGTTCTTGCTATTGAGGGAGTGCAGCAAGGTTCACCAGACTGATTCCAGGGATGGCTGGGCTGTCAGTTGAGGCGAGACTCAATCAACTGGGCCTTTATTCACTGGCGTTTAGAAGGATGAGAGGGGATCTCATAGAAACATATAAGATTCTGACGGGACTGGACAGGTTAGATGCGGGGAGAATGTTCTCGATGTTGGGGAAGTCCAGAACCAGGGGACATCGTCTTAGGATAAGGGGTAGGCCATTTAGGACTGAGATGAGGAGAAACTTCTTCACTCAGAGAGTTGTTGACATGTGAAATTCACTGCCGTAGAGTGTTGTTAATGCCAGTTCATTGGATATATTCAAGAGGGAGTTAGATATGGCCCTTACGGTTAAGGGGATCAAGGGGTATTGAGAGAAAGCAGGAAAGGGGTACTGAAGGAATGATCAGCCATTATGTTATTGAATGGCAGTGCAGGCTCGAAGGGCTGAATGGCCTACTCCTGCACCTATTTTCTATGTTTCTATGGTGGAATGGAGATTTGAGTTTTTACAGCATCACTAGTGATGTGAGGACTGAAAGGCAGTTGGCTGAGCATAATCAAAATTTTTAACAGACGTGACTGTGACCATTAAAAGTAAAATAAATGGAGTTACTTTTACGGGCGACTTCAGGCATTAGTTTTCAGTATTGCAATGCGAGACAAAAATCTTGGCACAGAAAGCGCATATGTTGTACCTATACGAACAAAATTAAATATAAAATATGTCATACACACTTAATTTCAGCCACTGCTCCATTATTTCTGCCTACATTTCCTTAAATTAGAGTTTTACAGTCTTTGAAATTTCACTTTGTTGCTTCAGCTTATTTTCTGAAACGAACTTTCCACCGGCAGACTTCGTAAATTATGACAAGTAACAGAATTAAAATTAAGGCCGATATTTGATTACGAAATTTGTGTTGCTCTTGTCTGGATTCCATATCAATCTGCCTCTATACAGTACCCAATCAGTTTATGACCTCATTAGTCCGAGACCTAAATAGAAGCTGTGAATTGAATTTTTGACCTTCGAAATTATTGAAGTTAGCCCCATTATTAGAATTAACCATTGCAATTTGAAAAATATGCTGTTAATTTGTGTTTTATTTTAGATAAAACTAATTTTAGTTGAGCTTTAGCAGATAGTTTATAATCCAACAGATAATATGTTAAATATTATTCCTAACAGTTGAAGAAGGAACACAACCTGGTTCCTTACAAATGAGGGATCCAGCAAACATGGCTGAAGCAAGGATAGACATAAAGAGACTTCTACAGTTTCTTGCTGGGCAGCAGGTCAATCCAAGCAAGGCCATATGTAGTAAGTTACGTTAGTTTTCTCCATTTTAATGTATTTTGACTAACAATGTTAGATTTTACATAGAATTTACAGCATAGAAACAGCACAGCCCATTCGATCTTCATTTATGTCCGTCTTTATGCTCCACATGAGCCTCCTCTCATTATATTTACTTCATCTCACCTGATCAACATATCTTATTCCTTTCTCCCTCATGTATTTGTCTAGCTTCTCTTTAAATGCATCTATGCTATTTGCCTCAACCACTCCATGTGGTAACAAGTTCCACATTCTCAGCACTCTGAGTAAAAAAGATTTCTCCTTAATTTCTTAAATAAAATTGACAATGGCTTTGTTATCTGTCATTCATATTGCAGAAATGTTTCCTAGTTTAGTCCTGGAGTCCACTGAGCGTGTGCATAAAATTATAATGACATTGCATAGAGGTGGCCCTGTACCTAGTCACGTCGAAACATAGAAAATAGGCGCAGGAGTAGGCCATTCAGCCCTTCAAGCCTGCACCGCCATTCAATGAGTTCATGGCTGAACATGCAACTTCAGTACCCCATTCCTGCTTTCTCGCCATACCCCTTGATCCCCCGAGTAGTAAGGACTACATCTAATTCCTTTTTGAATATATTTAGTGAATTGGCTTCAACAACTTTCTGTGGTAGAGAATTCCACAGGTTCACCACTCTCTGGGTGAAGAAGTTTCTCCTCATCTCGGTCCTAAATGGCTTACCCCTTATCCTTAGACTGTGACCCCTGGTTCTGGATTTCTCCAACATTGGGAACATTCTTCCTGCATCTAACCTGTCTAAACCCGTCAGAATTTTAAACGTTTCTATGAGATCCCCTCTCATTCTTCTGAACTCCAGTGAATACAAGCCCAGTTGATCCAGTCTTTCTTGATATGTCAGTCCCGCCATCCCGGGAATCAGTCTGGTGAACCTTCGCTGCACTCCCTCAATAGCAAGAATGTCCTTCCTCAAGTTAGGAGACCAAAACTGTACACAATACTCCAGGTGTGGCCTCACCAAGGCCCTGTACAACTGTAGTAACACCTCGCTGCCCCTGTATTCAAATCCCCTCGCTATGAAGGCCAACATGCCATTTGCTTTCTTAACCGCCTGCTGTACCTGCATGCCAACCTTCAAAGACTGATGTATCATGACACCCAGGTCTCGTTGCACCTCCCCTTTTCCTAATCTGTCACCATTCAGATAATAGTTTGTCTCTCTGTTTTTACCATCAAAGTGGATAACCTCACATTTATCCACATTATACTTCATCTGCCATGCATTTGCCCACTCACCAAACCTATCCAAGTCACTCTGCAGCCTCATAGCATCCTCCTCGCAACTCACACTGCCACCCAACTTAGTGTCATCCGCAAATTTGGAGATACATTTAATCCCCTCATTAATCATTAATGTACAATGTCAACAGCTGGGGCCCCAGCACAGAACCTTGCGGTACCCCAATAGTCAGTGCCTGCCATTCTGAAAAGTACCCATTTACTCCTACTCTTTGCTATCTGTCTGCCAACCAGTTCTCAATCCACATCAGCACACTACCCCCAATCCCATGTGCTTTAACTCCCATACCATATAAAATCCCAGCAACTGCGCCATTGCACCAGTTGATTTTTCTCCCGTTATTATAAGCGCTAATTGCGCTTTCAAAACTGAAGTACCAGTCTGCCAGTAAGGTTAACTGATGAAACATGCATCTTCGGAGATGGCAGAGAAGACCAGAAGCAGTCCAGGGCAGCAAAGATCAAGCAGCAGACCCTGGCTCACACTGTACCACCATGGTAGGTACACACAAAACTGGGAAATTGAGCTTGCAGCAAAGAGAAAAAAAATGGGGTATTAAAAATTCAAGACCTGCAGTCTGTGTTGTTGCTGTGTCCCAGTATGTGGATATATCGCATTTTTTAACTGTCTAAAAAAATGTACATGCCACACACTGGGGGACAGCAATAATATACAGACTGTTGCTTCTGAATTTTTAACAGCTTATTTTTCTCGCCCTCTTGCAAGCTTATTTTTCCCAGTTTTACCTTTACATTTTAATGATCAAATTCTTCTCTTGCTCTGACTTATTTGATACTCCATTTTCTGTTTGCCATACCTCTTTGATTTTTAATGATCTTGTTCTCTATTTTAATAACCCCTTTTTATTTAATAGGCCTCTCTACTTTTTGCTGTTTCCCCAACCTTACTCTAAATGATAATTTGATTCATCTTTGCTTTCTGACAGTCTCTCTTCATTTTCTGTGTTTTTCACACTAAATCTCATATTTTGCTCTAATCTTTTTTTATTTCACTGCTCATCTTTTCAAAACCCCACTATACAGTTTTTAAAACAGCATTTTTATCAGACCCATTTTCCTTCAAAGCTATTCTCTAACTCAATGAGCAACTCCATGGAAGATGTACTAACATTTAAAAATTGTGTCAATGTGCCCTTTTTGTGTTCTCATCAAATTGCTCAGTTTCACAAAACTGTGGTTGGCACTTTGATCATATTCAGCTACAAATGGGAGAATGTCAGCACATGTCATAACCTTTTCAAGACTTCAGCTAAAGCAGGGAATAAATTGCACAACTGTAACTGGAGCATTTGAAACTTTTCAGATTTTTAAATTAAAATTCTTCTTGATGTTGTTTGGTTTCTTTAGTCAAGTTGTGGATGTGTTCTAATTATTTATGCACATAAGATAAAGTATTTTAAATTGGCAGATTTTTGTTTTTCGGATGCAGTGATTGTGTAGCCACGAGGTTACCTCATTTTCTTCTGTCTTTAACAGATGAAGTGTTTTTTGTATCTCAGATGAGGCAAGGTTGGGAAAGCAGGGTGTTACTCGCATATCCAATCCAGTTAGTCCTCCATCCAGTTTGGCGCAGGTCATGAGACTCTTTCTGTGAGGACCACTGAGGGTCTATCATACATGCAAAGCTGAAGCAGATTGCATGCTTGTCTCGTGACTGAAAACATACTTGTTGCATGTAATGGCCAAGGTTTTCCAATTGTCTTAATGACAGTAACCTATTTAAAATGAATGAGTTAATGTTTCCTTTATAATGGTATGTTTAAAACTTGTTAAATTTGACTATTAACTGAACTTTAACAACATTTTGCATTTTCTTCACAGATATTGTAAGTAAAAAGGTTATTCATTTTGTTTTGCTCCACGAGGATGTGTCTCTTCAGTACTTTATACCAGCTCTTGCTTGAGAAGCTTACCATTAACATTTAATAGTATTATGGACACCTGTAGAAGTATCATCCTTGCTTGAGAAAAATGAGCATCCTGACTGACCAGTCCACCTTGCGACAAGATGAGACCTCTGGTTGAGAAACAGGGCAAACTTTAGAACTTGTCACTGCAATAACCGTTTAAGTTTAACATTTTTGAAAAGTTGTTGCTGGGTAAAAGATGTCTGATTAAATTTCAGACTCAACAACATAGATAAAATGTTTTAATATTTTTTCTACTTTGCCCGAGAGATTTGCCTGATTGATTCACTACAGAAATGTCTACTTTCAAGAGCTACTGAAGATGAAACTTTACTTTTTTAAGCTATCTATTTAATGTATTCTTGTATCTGGTTTCAAAGTGGAACAATTGCATCTTTTAAAAAAAACTGCCAAGACCTCTTTTCCGATGTGAGTGTTCAGTTTCTGTGGCGATATTGCTTTACTGTATGTACTTTATTTTTCAGAGCTCCAGTAATTTATGCTCAATTTCCTGTAGATCTCATTGTGCAGTTATGGCCTTGTTTGTTTTTTCTTCCTGCATTGTATTACTGCCAGTTTGGTTGATTTATTTATTGAGTTTACCGGGCCAGAAAAGTTGAAACATATGAATTATTTTTTATTCTCTACTGTTTATCGATTTTCAATAAAGACTTGGAAAAGAACATTATACGTTTACTACAGTTATTTAGTTTTAAATTCCTATTTAATGTTAATTGATGCTTCAGTTAACTACGACAGAAAAATAATATGCCTACAGTTGGAGAGGTAGAAGTCTGCATTTCTTTTTGCAGTTACAGGTTGGACCTCCCTTATCCGGAACCCTCAGGACCTGGCGTGTTCTGGATAAGGGATTTTTCCAGACGAGGGGTGGTCACATTAAATTAGATGGTACAGGTACTGAACAAGTGGATATCTGGGTTGGCTGGTTTGAGGCTGGGAGTGCAGCAGAGAGATCATTGGGTGGGGGGCGGTGGATTGCGTGGTAAGGCCAGCGAGTGTGGGAGTCGGCAGCGAGGAAGAACTTCAATTTGCTCATGTCAGAGTCCTGCGCATGCGCCACCCGGTGGCCGGGAATGGTTCTGGGCAAGGAGTGCTTCCGAATAAGGGAGTTCTGGAGAAGGGAAGTTAAACCTGTACTAAACTTGTTGGGGTAATGCTTTTCTAGTTGCACCAACAGCACTTCATAGGAGCACTGACTAGATTGAATTAGTGAATAATTTTTAGATCTCTACATTTCTAGTTTTTATTTCTCCAAAAACTTGTTCAAAAATACACATTATTTGTTATTGCTATAATACAAATGGGTAAAAATAGCAGCAGCACCGGCCATTCCTTTGCAAGCAAATTTTCCAGGGGGTTACTGGGCACGATCGGTGGCGGGTCAGGTGGAAAAGTGCATTTTTTTGACAGTTCATCGGGACCTTGCTGTGAACCCGCAGCCTTTACCAAATGTCGGCTCTGCCAGCACTGAGCAGAACCGACACACAGCAGTGGAGGAGTGTCTACCCTTGTGTGTTGTTAGTTGGTATGATTGGACTAGGATAAGGGTAAATGTGAGGGGTGGCTAGTGAAATGGGGAACATAAGAACATAAGAAATAGGAGCAGGAGAAGGCCATACATATACGGCCCCTCGAGCCTGCTCTGCCATTCAACACAATCATGGCTGATCCGATCATGGACTCAGGTTCACTTCCCTGCCCGCTTGCTATAACCCCTTATTCCCTTATCGTTTAAGAAACTGTCTATTTCTGTCTTAAATTTATTCAATGTCCCAGCTTCCACAGCTCTCTGAGGCAGCGAATTCCACAGATCCACAACCCTCTGAGAAGAAATTTCTCCTCAGTACAGTTTTAAATGGGCGGTCCCTTATTCTAAGATTATGCCCTTCAGTTCGAGTCTCCCCTATCAGTGGAAACAACCTCTCTGCATCCACCTTGTCAAGCCCCCTCATAATCTTACACGTTTCGATAAGATCACCTCTCATTCTTCTGAATTCCAATGAGTCGAGGCCCAACCTACTCAACCTTTCCTCATAAGTCAACCCCCTTATCTCCGGAATCAACCTTGTGAACATCTGAACTGTCTCCACAGCAAGTATATCCTTTCATAAATATGGAAACCAAAACTGCATGCAATATTCCAGGTATGGCCTCACCAATACCCTGTACAAATGTAGCAAGACTTCCCTGCTTTTATACTCCATCCCCTTTGCAATAAAGGCCAAGATTCCATTGGCCTTCCTGATCACTTGCTGTACCTGCATACTAACCTTTTGTGTTTCATGCACAAGTACCCCCAGGTCCCGCTGTACTGCAGCACTTTGCAATCTTTCTCCATTTAAATAATAACTTTCTCTTTGATTTTTCCTGCCAAAGTGCATGACCACACACTTTGCAACATTATACTCCATCTGCCAAATTTTTGCCCACTCACTTAGCCTGTCTATGTCCTTTTGCAGATTTTTGGTGTCCTCCTCACACATTGCTTTTCCTCCCATCTCTATATGGTCAGCAAACTTGGCTACGTTACACTCGGTCCCTTCTTCCAAGTCGTTAATATAAATTGTAAATAGTTGGGGACCCAGCACTGATCCCTGCGGCACCCCACTGATTACTGATTGCCTACCCGAGAATGAACCATTTATCCCAACTCTCTGTTTTCTGTTCGTTAGCCAATCCTCTATCCATGCTAGTATATTACCCCCAACTCTGTGAACTTTTACCTTGTGCAGTAACCTTTTATGTGGCACCTTGCCAAATGCCTTCTGGAAATCCAAATACACCACATCCACTGGTTCCCCTTTATCCACCCTGTTCGTTACATCCTCAAAGAATTCCAGCAAATTTGTCAAACATGACTTCCCCTTCATAAATCCATGTGACCCTGCCTGACCAAATTTTGCTTTTCCAAATGTCCTGCTACTGCTTCTTTAATAATGGACTCCAACATTTTCCCAACCACAGATGTTGGGCTAACTGGTCTATAGTTTCCTGCTTTTTGTCTGCATCCTTTTTTAAATAGGGACATTACATTTGCAGTTTTCCAATCTGCTGGGATCTCCCCAGAATCCAGGGAATTTTGGTAAATTACAACCAATGCATCCATAATCTCTGCTGCTACTTCTCTTAAGACCCTCAGATGCAAGCCATCAGGTCCAGGGGAATTATCTGCCTTTCGTCCCATTATCTTACTGAGTACCATCTGCTTAGTGATTGTGATTATGTTAAGTTCATCCACCTATTGCCCCTTGACTATCCATGTTGAAATATTGTTAGTGTCCTCTCCCGTAAGGACTGATACAAAATATTTGTTCAGTGTTTCTGTCATCTCCATGTTCCCCATTACTAATTCCCCGATCTCGTCCTCTAAGGGAACAACATTTACCCTAGCCACTCTTTTTCTTTTCATATACCTATCTGTTTTTATATTTTGTGCTAGTTTACTTTCATAGTCTATCTTCCCTTTCTTAATCATTTTTTTTAAGTCATTCTTTGTTGGCTTTTAAACACTTCCCAATCTTCTGTCCTTCCACTAGTTTTGGCCACATTGTATGCCCTTGTTTTTAATTGTATACCGTCCTTTATTTCTTTAGTTAGCCACGGATGGCTATCTTTTCTCTTACAGCCTTTCCTCCTCACTGGAATATATTTTTCTTGAGAATTGTGAAATATCTCCTTAAATGTACACCACTGTTCATCAACCGTCCCACACTTTGATCTATTTTCCCAGTCCATTTTTGCCAACTCCACCCTCAAACCTTCATAGTCTCCTTTATTTAAGCTTAGTATGCTGGTTAGGGATTCAACTTTCTCACCCTCCATCTGAATTTGAAACTCAATCATGCTATGATCACTCATTGCAAGGGGATCCTTTCCTAGGAGATTGTTTATTAATCCTGTCTCATTACACAGGACCAGATCTAAGATAGCCTGCCCCCTGGTTGGTTCCGTTATATACTGCTCAAGGAAAATGTCCCTTACGCACTCGATGAACTCTTCCTCAAGGCTACCCTGACTAATTTGATTTGTCCAATCAATATGGAGATTAAAATTACCCATGATTATTGCTGTTCCCTTTTTACAAGCCCCCACTATTTCCTGGTTTATGCTCCGACCAACAGAGTTGCTACTGTTAGGGGGCCTATAGACTACACCCACCAGTGACTTTTTCCCTTTTTCTTCCTTATCTCCACCCAAACTGTTTCAACATCCTGATCATTTGAGCCAATATCATTTCTCACTATTGCAGTGATTCCATCCTTTATCAATAGAGCTACCCCACCTCCTTTTCCTTTCTGTCTGTCCTTCCGGATTGTCAAATATCCCTGAATATTTAATTCCCAGTCCTGGTCACCTTGCAACCACATCTCTGTAATGGCTGTCAGATCATACCCATTTTTCTCAATTTGTGCCGTCAACTCATCTATTTTGTTGCAAATGCTATGTGCATTTAGACAAAGTGCCTTTAAATTTGTTTTTTTACCCTTTTTTCCTGCATGTTTCCTCTATCCTTCAAACTCACTTTCTTTATTTTTGCTTTCTAATTCCAGTTTTACTCCCTTCCCTACTGAATCTATTTTCAGGTTCCCATCCCCCTGCCAAACTAGTTTAAACCCTCCTCAACAGCACTATCAACACCTCCCGCCCAGCAAGGATATTGGTCCCGGTTCTGTTGAGGTGCAACCCGTCCGGCTTGTACAGGTCCCACTTCCCCTAGAAGCATCCCAATGCCTCCAGAAACTAAAACCCTCCCGCCTTTAGTGATGATGTTAATAGAGAGAGATGGATGGAGGTGCAAGGTAAATTGGTGAGAGTAAGTATGTGCAGGAGTAGGGTAGGGAAGCAGAGTGATGGGGATGTGATGAGTGGCACAGCAGGATGAGGTTGAGTGGCTTTGCAGTAACATTTCATGATCAACTGAGATCATTGAAAGGTTTGCGCCACTGCAGCCTGGTTCTCCTGACGACATCTCTGCTTGTCCCCTTCCGTGCAATGTGCAACCAGGCTGCGTTGGTCTCCTGGGGAGGTCGCTTCCACCCTTTGGAAGGGACGACAACCTCCCTGCGTGCTGTGACTCCCTCCATAAGCATATGGAGTGAGTCATGGGAGAGCCTGGGTGCAGCCGTGCACCTTTGTGCAGTGCTTGTCAGTATTGCAGCACCTCAGTGCTACAGAATACTGACAACACACGTCAAAATAAATTTGTGCAGGGTCCCTTTAAGGAAACTGGCTGATGACACATCATCAAATTACGTCATCAGACCCAGTTCCTTCAATTGGGCAGGAAACTTGCTGGGCAGGATTAACCAGCCCAATCAGGGAAAAAGCATTCTACGCAAGGGGCTGGAGCCAGCAAAGAGGCTGGGACCCGACATCGCCTGCCATGGACCTGCAGAGGTAGAGAATATCTCAGCCAGTGAATTCATATTTGCCTCCTGCTGAAAGAGTTGTGTAAGACTGGAGTACTCATTCTACCTTTCTGTATAATCAAGGGAGCGTGGCTGCTGTGCTGTGCCTATCCCAAACTTGAAGCACAGAATCATAGAAATTTACGACACAGAAGGAGGCCATTTAGCCCAGTGTGTCTCTGCTGGCAGAAAAGAGCTTTCCAGCGTTTGGTCCGTAGCCTGGCAGGTTATGGCACTTCAAGCGCATATCCAAGTACATTTTAAATGCAATGAGAGTTTCTGCCTCTACGACCCTTTTTGGCAGCGAGTTCCAGACCCCCACCATCCTCTGGGTGAATACAGTTCTCCTCAACTCCCCTCTAATCCTTATATCAGTTACTTTAAATCTGTTGCTCATGGTTATTTTTTTTCCACCATGGGCAACCTTTATTGATGCATATAATTTTCTTCACAATGGCTTGGTAGACTTTGGCAATTTTTGGTTGAGACACGCAACATGGGTGTTAAGAGGAAAATCTTCCCCAAGACAGTATTTGCAAGTCATTTGGCAATTGATGCACGATTTTCAGAATTGATTCAAATTTTGTTCACAATTATTTCTTCGGCTGTCTTTGTTGTCAAATACTGGCCATCATCAAATTCTACAACCTCGCAACAATCCTCAGCATTAACCTTGCTCTCTTGTTGGTTTTGTCCAGTCTTGCTAACCAGGTCATTGCTTTCATCATTCTCCTTTGCCATCTCCTGCTGCTCTTGCTGGATTTCTTTCCGTTTGATGATTATTTTCTCAACAATTCTCTCCAATTTTGCATGGTCAGGTACTGGAGGCTTCCTAGCAGGTTGATCTTGGATTATCAACACCGAGAAATTAAACTTATTCAGTCTTTCCTTTAACTTGACTTCTTTCATCTTCCTCCTTTCCTCTGTTGCAATCATTTTATTTTCATTCTCTTCTATTGTCACACTCTTTTGTTTCATTCCTTAACTTATCGAGTCTTGATGGAAGCTTCTTTAAGATTCTCTCAGTTGATTTCATGTCAAACAGAGGACTGTGAACCTCTTGCCATTCTTCATTGTGGGCTTGGTTTAAGATTCCCTGAACTAAAAGTTCTTGCAGAATGTCAGCAGATCTTGGTCTCTCCTTAATATCTTGTATTGGTCCATTCTTTTTCAGCAAGCTGCTTGCAGTAAGTGCTAAATTATCGTTAAATCCATTTTGTAGTTAACGTCCCATTTGGTTTCCTTAAAGGTGGCAAGGGTAGTTGTGCTGCTCCCGGCAATGTTATTAAATCCTCCTCTGACACTTTAGATTTTGACCTCTGTTGGGGAAAACCGGTGCTTCCTATTCACTCCATCAAGCCCCTCAACTTTATACACCTCAATTAAGTCTCCCCTCAGCCATCTCTGCTCCAAAGAAAATAACCCCAGCCGATCTAATCTTTCCTCATAGCTAAAATTCTCCAGCCCTGAAATCTCTTCTGTACCCTCTCTAGTGCAATCACATCTTTCCTGTAACGTGACCAGAACTGTAAGCAGTACTCTAGCTGTGGCCTAACGAGTGTTGTCTATAGTTCAAGCATAACCTCACTGGTTATGCTTGAACTGGGGGGGGCGGGGTCGGTGGTCAGGCCAGCAATTGCGGGAGTTGGCAGTGAGGATGGACTTCAATTTGTTCATGTCGGAGTTCTGCTCATATGCCACCTGGTGGCCGGGAATGGTTCTGGACGAGGGATGGTTCCGGATAAGGGAGTTCTGGATAAGGCAGGTTCAACCTGTACTGTCTTGGATTTGACCATCTTGTAAGAAGCTGTCCATACCTATAGTGTTGTAACTGCGGCGAATCTGGACACATCGCTCAGAGCTGCAAGACAGACAGCTGTGGGTGTGTCACAAAGGCCCCACCCGCTGTGAATATGAGGCAGACGGAAGCCCCTTGAGCGACGAGGAGAAAGAACAGGAGTTGTGAGTGGAGTGGCCGGCAGAGCAGGAGGAGGACACAGCCGGCGAATGGAATGCGAAAAGAGGTCAAGAAGAGGCAGAAAGTTGAGGAGCAGAGAACAGGATGGAGATGGTGGAAAACACACCAAGTACGGTGGAAAAGGACAAAGACAGCGGAGTCAAGCATGGGTCAAGGACAGAGTCGAGCCATCTTGGGGAGCAGGAGGAGGGCAAGACAAGGAGAGGGTGCAAGAGGCAGGAGCCTTAAAGGGGCAGCAGGATGGGAGCAGAGGGACACAGAAGCCAAAAGGGAGCAAGATAGGTGAAGACGCACCATTGTCTCAGAGAGAGAAGAAACGGGGACCAAGGATCAGTGGTGGAGATGAGGCCAAAGGGAGCGGCACTGTTGAAGAAACCATGATAGCAGGAAGACTCTCTAAGGGAGATTATGTATCTGACAAGGAGCAGGGTCTGGAGATTACAGAAGGACTCAAGAGTGAAGAGTCAGAGGGGGATGGAGACATGGCAGTAGGGTGTGTAAGTGGTTTTGCCCTTGGTGGTGTTGAATCACCCCCCCCTTACAACAGTTCTAGACCCGGAAATTATAGTGGTGAAGTTATAGACAGATCTTTTGGTCTCAACCATCACAATGCTTTTATTCAAGTTAAGCACATACCTGTATCCAGTAAAACACACCCTGGTGGTATGAAACAAAAAAACATAGCACGCACACAACACTGGCCCGTCTGAACAGGCCCCTATCGTGAAGTACCCACGACTAAAACACTTGGCTCAATAGGGCACCACCAAATCTGTCCAACAGATTGTGCGTACACCTATGATCTGTGCAGAAACCTCCCCACTAAACCCCTAAGGCTTGGTCGGGGCACACGACACCCCTTCACACTATGTGGTGGTTGTAAGGATGTGTGGGCTGGGATAATGCTCACCAGTTACCCCTCTGGCTTACTCGCTGCTTCTCCCGATGAGCGAGGCTCTCTTTGCTTGTAGATGGTGGTTTCTTCTCTCCGTACCAGATGGATTGCTCGGTCCTTGTGTGTGATGAATGAAGCAAGCAAGCATAGAAGAGGAGAGAGAGAGATGGCTGCAAACTGCCGTTTCTCTTATACCTGAAAATGCTTCTGAATTCTCGCACCAAAAACCAGTCCTTTGCCTGAGGCAGTCCAACCGACAGAATGAATCCTGTGCCTTTGTTACTGGGCTGTTCCTGGGGATAAAGGCTCCAACGAGTCTGCATGGTCAAATGGCTTCTTTTGTCCTGAGATTCCCGCGCTCCGGGGCTCTCAGTCATTTCGATGGCTTGAGCACCGACCAGTTTACCTGATCTCTCACTGATGAGTTCCCATTATATGACAAAGGGTCCTCCATCAGCCATCTTATTGCGATTTCAGCCATTGACCCATCCCTGCCCACCTGATGTGTATTCCTGTGGAACATGTCTGGACCTACCCCAGTCCGCTGTCTGTTCTCCTGCAGTAACAGAAAATATGGAAACGCAATGTCCAAAACTTAAAGTCCAAAATGTTTACGCTGATGCTGTCCATGTTTCCGCCGATTCTTACAGGTGGCATTATGTGGACAGGGAAAGGTTAGTGAGGGCCAGAAAGAGGGAGAAGGGGCAGCTCCTTGGCCTAAACCTAATGTAAGGAAGAGGCTGAAACAGCAGGGAAAGTTCAAATAGGAGGTGAAAAAGCCGGTGGCTGCAGGAGAAAGCAACAGTTGCCCAAAAAGTTGTGAAAAAGCATGAGAAGAGGGAAGAGCTGGAGGTTAAATGAAGTTGGGGGGCGGGGGTGTAGGTTATCAGGCACACTTCCTGTTACATATGTAATAACTCGATAGACTGAATACTGTAAACTAATACAGGTACAAACCTGGCTCTGCTTTATTAAGGTCCAAAGTGATTACATTACAGGATGGCTTGCCTTTTATACCTGGGCCACACACACGTGCGTACAGCTCATTGACCTCCAACTATGGCGCCACCTGGTGGCTAGTAACTGCAAGCATACATACATGACAATATCCCCCTTTAAGATATTAGTAACAGTCTTTTTACAAATTGAGACGGTCCGGGGCTTTCCGCTCCCGAGTTGATCGTCTCAGTTCAACTCCAGCCTTGGGCGAGCGTTCTGAGTCTGTTATGACTGGGGGCTGGGTAGCCGATCTGATGGGAATGGCAATGACCACGTCAGGGATTGAAAGTCTAGATTCATTGACCATGTCAGGGATTGAAAATCTAGATTCATTGATGACAGTAGAGTCCTCTGATGACTGAGGGTAGGTTGGTTGGTCACTGATTGTGTCTTCCTCAGACTGTTCCGGTTCATCCGTGTGCCGCAGCTTTATCTGATCAACATGTTTCCTGCATGTCTGCCCATTCTTGAGCTTGATGATAAACACTCTGTTACCTTCCTTGGCCGTAACAATACCGGTGATCCACTTGGGACCTTGACTATAATTTAGTACATATACAGGATCATTAACAGAATGTCACATGACACAGCAGCGCGATCATACCACTGCTGACTTTGACATCTGTATTCAACATGATCGTTCAAGTCAGGGTGGACAAGAGAGAGCTTGGTCTTGAGATCTCTCTTCATCAATAGTTCAGCAGGGGGGACCCGGTAAGCGTGTGGGGTCTTCTCCTGTAACTAAGCAATATGCGTGACAAGCGAGTCTGCAGTGAACCTTGAGTTACACGTTTCATACTATGCTTGATGGTTTGGACAGCACGCTCTGCTTGACCATTAGATGCGGGTTTGAATGGTGCTGACCTCACATGTTTGATACCATTGAGTTTCATGAACTCTAGAAACTCCAGACTTGCGAAGCAATGTCCGTTGTTGCTTACAACGATGTCGGGCAGACCATGAGTGGCAAACATGACACGAACGCTCTTAATGGTAGCTGTGGATGTACTGGATGACATGATTATACACTCTATCCACTTGGAATATGCATCCACCACAACTAAAAACATCTTTCCCAGGAAGGGACCTGTAAAGTCGATGTGGGTCCTGGACCATGGTTTAGATGGCCACGACCACAGACTCAGCGGCAATTCCACTGGTGCTTTACTTAGCTGCATGCAAGTGTTGCACTGAGGCACACATGATTCCAGATCAGAGTCAATTCCATACATGAGACCTGGCAATGGCTTTCATCATGACAATACCGGGATGAGTGCTATGTAGATCATGTCCAAATTTCTCTCTGCTTTTCTTACGCATAACAACACGATTACCCCACAGTAAACAATCTGACTGAATGGATAGTTCGTCTTTGCAACAGTTGTAAGGTTTGGTCTCATCTCCCATTTGCTTGGGTATGGCAGACCAATCACCACTAAGGACACAACGTTTCACAACCGATAATATCGAGTCCTGGCTGGTGCAGGTCTTTACTTGTTGAACCATGACAGGGGTTCCTTCACTTTCAAAAGCATCCATAACTAACAGTTGGTCTGCAGGCTGTGGCGTCTCCACCTCCAGTGTGGGCAACGGCAGACGGCTCAATGCATCGGCACAATTCTTGGTGCCAGGTCGATGGCGAATGACATAATCATAGGCAGATAATGTCAGCGCCCATCTCTGGATGCGGGACGATGCATTGGTATTTATACCTTTGTTTTCCGAAAACAGTGAAATGAGTGGTCTGTGATCTGTTTCCAGTTCAAACCGAAGACCAAACAGGTACCGATGCATCTTTTTAACCCCATACACACAGGTTAATGCTTCTTTTTCAACCATGCTGTAGGCTTTTTACGCCTTTGACAAACTTTTAGAAGCATACGCAATAGGTTGTAGTTTACCCGACTCATTAGCTTGTTGGAGCATGCAACCAACTCCATATGACGAAGCATCACAGGCCAATACTAGACGCTTACACGGATCATAATGTACCAGCAGTTTGTTACAGCAAAGCAGATTAGTAGCTTTTTCAAAAGTTCTATCTTGAGAAGCACCCCAAACCCAGTTGACCCCTTTTCTTAGCAGCATGTGCAATGGCTCTAATCTAGTGCTCAATCTAGGTAGGAAATTACTGAAGTAGTTGAGTAGACCAAGGAATGAACGCAGCTTTGTCACATTCTGAGGCTTGGGTGCATTTTTGATGGCCTTGGTTTTCGAGTCCGTAGACCTGATGCCGTCAGCAGCAATTTTCCTCCCCAGGAATTTGACCTCGGGTGCCATGAAGACGCACTTTGAACGTTTCAGTCTGAGTCCCACTTTGTCCAGATGATGTAGAACCTCTTCCAGGTTGTTCAGATGTTTAGTGGTGTCACGACCTATGACCAGGATGTCATCTTGGAACATGATGGTTCTAGGGATGGACTTCAGTAGACTCTCCATGTTCCTCTGAAATATGGCTGCAGCCGAGCGAATTTCAAAAGGATACCTGTTGTAGATAAACAGTCTTTTATGAGTGTTGATGCACGTAAGTTTCTTCGACGTCTTGACCAGCTCCTGTGTCATGTAGACCGATGTCAGATCCAGTTTAGTGAACGACTTCCCCCCCGGTTAGCATTGCAAACAGGTCATCAGCTTTCGGTAATGGGTATTGATCCTTTTTCGAAACTCGGTTGATGGTAACCTTGCAGTCTCCACAAATCCTGACAGTGCCATCACTCTTCAACACAGGAATAATGGGGCTGGCCCATTCGTTAAATTCAACCGGTAATATGACCCCTTCACACTGGAGTCTGTCCAGTTAGATTTCGACCTTCTCCCTCATCATGTATGGAACCGCCCGAGCTTTATGATGCATCCGAGTCCACGTGGCTCTGCACCTTGGCTCCCATGAAATTGCCGATGCCTGGTTCAAACAGCGAGGGGAACTTGCTCAGCACTTGAGCATATGGAGTATCATCCTCCGACGACAACGCTTTGATATCATTCCAAATCCATTTGATTTTTTCTAGCCAATTCCTGACGAACAGCGTTGGGCCATTGCCTGGAACAATCCATAATGGTAAATCATGAGCCGCACCATCATATGACACCTTGACTACTGCACTGACAATCACCGTTATGAGTTCTTTAGTGTACGTACGCAACTTGGCATTGACTGGACTCAGTTTAGGCCTCACAGCCTTAGTATCCCACAGCTTGTCGAATGTCCTCTGGCTCATTATTGATTGACTCGCACCCGTGTTCAATTCCATCAGTACCGGCACACCGTTAAGTTTCACACTAATCACTATCTGTTGGCTCTTTGTTAGGAACGAATACATAGAAACATAGAAACATAGAAAATAGATGCAGGAGTAGGCCATTCGGCCCTTCGAGCCTGCACCGCCATTCAATGAGTTCATGGCTGAATATGCAACTTCAGTACCCCATTCCTGCTTTCTCGCCATACCCCTTGATCCCCCTAGTAGTAAGTACTACATCTAATTCCTTTTTGAATATATTTAGTGAATTGGCCTCAACAACTTCCTGTGGTAGAGAATTCCACAGGTTCACCACTCTCTGGGTGAAGAAGTTTCTCCTCATCTCGGTCCTAAATGGCTTACCCCTTATCCTTAGACTGTGACCCCTGGTTCTGGACTTCCCCAACATTAATAAGAACATAAGAACATAAGAATTAGGGACAGGAGTAGGCCATCTAGCCCCTCGAGCCTGCTCCGCCACTCAAAAAATCACGGCTGATGTGGCCGTGGACTCAGCTCCACTTACCCGCCCGCTCCCCATAACCCTTAATTCCCTTATTGGTTAAAAATCTATCTATCTGTGATTTGAATATATTCAATGAGCTAGCCTCAACTTCTTCCTTGGGCAGAGAATTCCACAGATTCACAACCCTCTGGGAGAAGAAATTCCTTCTCAACTCGGTTTTAAATTGGCTCCCCCGTATTTTGAGGCTGTGCCCCCTTGTTCTAGTCTCCCCAACCAGTGGAAACAAACTCTCTGCCTCTATCCTGTCTATCCCCTTCATTATTTTAAATGTTTCTACAAGATCACCCCTCATCCTGCTGAACTCCAACGAGTAAAGACCCAGTCTACTCAATCTATCATCATAAGGTAACGCCCTCATCTCCGGAATCAGCCTAGTGAATCGTCTCTGTACCCCTTCCAAAGCTAGTATATCCTTCCTTAAGTAAGGTGACCAAAACTGCACGCAGTACTCCAGGTGCGGCCTCACCAATACACTGTACAGTTGCAGCACGACCTCCCTGCTTTTGTACTCCATCCTTCTTGCAATGAAGGCCAACATTCCATTCGCCTTCCTGATTACCTGCTGCACCTGCAAACTAACTTTTTGGGATTCATGCACAAGGACCCCCAGGTCCCTCTGCACCGCAGCATGTTGTAATTTCTCCCCATTCAAATAATATTCCCTTTTACTGTTTTTTTTCTCAAGGTGGATGACCTCACATTTTCCGACATTGTATTCCATCTGCCAAATCTTAGCCCATTCGCTTAACCTATCTAAATCTCTTTACAGCCTCTCTGTGTCTTCTACACAACCTGCTTTCCCACTAATCTTTGTGTCATCTCCTAATTTTGTTACACTACACTCTGTCCCCTCTTCCAGGTCATCTATGTATATTGCAAACAGTTGTGGTCCCAGCACCGATCCCTGTGGCACACCACTAACTATCGATTTCCAACCCGAAAAAGACCCATTTATCCCGACTCTCTGCTTTCTGTTCGCCAGCCAATTCTCGATCCATGCTAATACATTTCCTCTGACTCCGCATACCTTTATCTTCTGCAGTAACCTTTTGTGTGGCACCTTATCGAATGCCTTTTGGAAATCTAAATACACCACATCCATCGGTACATCTCTATCCACCATGCTCGTTATATCCTCAAAGAATTCCAGTAAATTAGTTAAACATGATTTCCCCTTCATGAATCCATGTTGCGTCTGCTTGATTGCACTATTCCTATTTAGATGTCCCGCTATTTCTTCCTTAATGATAGCTTCAAGCATTTTCCCCACTACAGATGCTGAACTAACTGGCCTATAGTTACCTGCCTTTTGTCTTCCCCCTTTTTTAAACAGAGGCGTTACATTAGCTGCTTTCCAATCCGATGGCACCTCCCCAGAGTCCAGAGAATTTTGGTAGATTATAACGAATGAATCTGCTATAACTTCCGCCATCTCTTTTAATACCCTGGGATGTATTTCACCAGGACCAGGGGACTTGTCTACCTTGAGTCCCATTAGCCTGTCCAGCACTACCCCCCTAGTGATAGTGATTGTCTCAAGGTCCTCGCTTCCCACATTCCTGTGACCAGCAATTTTTGGCATGGTTTTTATGTCTTCCACTGTGAAGACCGAAGCAAAATACTTGTTTAAGGTCTCAGCCATTTTCACATTTCCCATTATTAAATCCCCCTTCTCATCTTCTAAGGGACCAACATTTACTTTAGTCACTCTCTTCCGTTTTATATATCGGTAAAAGCTTTTACTATCCGTTTTTATGTTTTGTGCAAGTTTACTTTCGTAATCTATCTTTCCTTTCTTTATTGCTTTCTTAGTCATTCTTTGCTGTCGTTTAAAATTTTCCCAATCTTCTAGTTTCCCACTAGCCTTGGCCACCTTATACGCATTGGTTTTTAATTTGATACTCTCCTTTATTTCCTTGGTTATCCACGGCTGGTTATCCCTTCACTTACTGCCCTTCTTTTTCACTGGAATATATTTTTGTTGAGCACTATGAAAGAGCACCTTAAGAATCCTCCACTGTTCCTCAATTGTGCCAACGTTTAGTCTGTGTTCCCAGTCTACTTTAGCGAACTCTGCCCTCATCCCACTGTAGTCCCCTTTGTTTAAGCATAGTACACTCATTTGAGACATTACTTCCTCACCCTCAATCTGTATTACAAATTCAACCATACTGTGATCACTCATTCCGAGAGGATCTTATAGTAGGAGATCGTTTATTATTCCTGTCTCATTATACATGACCAGATCTAAGACAGCTTGCTCCCTTGTAGGTTCTGTAACATACTGTTCTAAGAAACAATCCTGTATGCATTCTATAAATTCCTCCTCAAGGCTACCCCGTGCGATTTGATTTGACCAATCGATATGTAGGTTAAAATCCCCCATGATTACTGCCGTTCCTTTTCACATGCCTCTATTGACAGACTTTGGGCAGCCACAGATTTTGCATATGCAGTCGAGTCGGCCCTGCCATATGCAGCTCTGCCAAACGACGATACAATCTTGTTTACAGTACTTGCCGAGTTCCAATTTTTCGATATCTGCTTGAAGTTTTTGTCCGTCGTCATGCATGCCTGGGCAATCGTGATGGCCTTGCTCAAATCCAGCGTCTCCACCGCCAGTGGCTTACGCAGAATCATCTAGTGGTTGATGTCGATTACAAAGAAGTCCCGCAGCATGTCTCCCAACGCGTTTTCAAACTTACATGATCCAGCTAGACGCCTTAGGTCGGCAACGAATTCCAACACATCCTGGCCCTCAGAACGAACGTACTTGTCGAATCGATATCGTGAGATGATGATGCCTTCTTCTGGTTTGAGATGGTCATGTATCAGAGCACACAATTCTTCATAGTCCTTGTCCATTGGACTTGCAGGCGAGAGAATATTCTTTATGAATCCATAGATTTTCGGACCGCAAACCGTGAGGAAGACCGCCCTGCGCCTAACTGCGTCAGTGGGTTCCTCCATTTTGTTGGCCACAAAATACTGGTCCAGGTGAGCTACAAAATCTGCCCATTCCTCTCCCTCCATGAATCTCCCCAGAATTCCAATTGTGCTCATTTTTGCATGCGAAGGTTCTTAAGTTACCTCGTCGCCAAATGTTATGTATGTAATAACTCAATAAACTGAATACTGTAAACTAACACAGGTACAAACCTGGCTCTGCTTTATTAGGGCACAAAGTGATTACATTACATGATGGCTTGCCTTTTATACCTGGGCCACACACATGTGCGTACAGCCCAATGACCTCCAATAGTGGCGCCACCTGGTGGCTAGTAACTCCAAGCATACATATATGACACTTCCTTTATTCGGAGCCATGAATACATTGGTTTCGATTAGTGTGAATGGATGAGCGGGGAGAAGAAATTGCAGCAGTTTTTGCAGTGTTTTAAAGGTACTGACCTGTTGTGTCTGCACAAAACCTTATGGGATGAGGATATACTAGAAAGAGTGCAAAAGGTTTGGTTCTGATCAATTTTTAAAGTGCAATAGATTAATATTTGTTATGGGAGACAAATTAAACTTCAGGTTTTGATGTTAATATGTGTTGGAGGAATGGCTGTGCAGAGTGGCAGAAAGAATTTGTATGATACAGTACAATGGAATGATCACGATGTTGTGAATGTTTTTTATGTTGAATAAATTATATATTTTTAAAAAGTGGGTAGCACTCTCGCCTCTGAGTCAGAAGGTTGTGGGCTCAAGTCTCACTCCAGGGACTTGAGCATAAAAATCTAGGCTGACACTCCAGTGCAGTGCTGAGGGAGCGCTGCACTGTAGGAGGTGCTGTCTTTCGGATGAGACATTAAACCGAGTCCTCGCCTGCTCTCTCAAGTGGACGTAAAAGATCCCAAGGCACTATTTCGAAGTAGAGCAGGGGAGTTATCCCCGGTGTGCTGGCCAATATTTATCCCTCAATCAACAAAACAAAAACAAATTATCTGGTCATTATCACATTGTTGTTTGTGGGAGCTTGCTTGTGCGCAAATTGGCTGCCGCATTTCCTACATTAAAACAGTGACTACCCTCCATTGGTTGTAAAGCGCTTTGAGCCATCTGGTGGTCGTGAAAGGAGCTTTATAAATCAAAGTTTTTCTTTCTGTCTTTCTTTTTGTTTTCTCTCTGAGGTGTCATAAAGCGCTTGGTTCGTTCTTGACCTTGACTCTGATATTGGGTAAATACAAATTTTGTAAGCTATGAACATATACAATCTTTCTTTTAGTAAATAATGCTTTGGGGGTGTGAACTGATTTTTGGAAAGAAAATAAAGGTTTTGAGGGTCTCAAATTCAAGAGGAAGTTTGTTTTTTAACGGAATCATCATTCGCAAATAGGAGTCTAGCAGTAGAAAAGTGTACAAACTGATTTTAATTATCCCTAACACTGCATCTCACCACATACAATTTGTACAGCAAAATAGTACAACCAATGCACGAAGAGGGAAACCTCTTCAATCACTCAGGAGTGTTGAGCAAAATTATATATACTGGGCACAAGAGCTGGGGTTAGACAGGTTAGATGCAGGAAGAATGTTCCCAATGTTGGGGAAGTCCAGAACCAGGGGACACAGTCTAAGGATAAGGGGGAAGCCATTTAGGACCGAGATGAGGAGGAATTTCTTCACCCAGAGAGTGGTGAACCTGTGGAATTCTCTACCACAGAAAGTTGTTGAGGCCAATTCACTAAATATATTCAAAAAGGAGTTAGATGAAGTCCTTACTACTAGGGGAATCAAGGGGTATGGTGAGAAAGCAGGAATGGGGTACTGAAGTTGCATGTTCAGCCATGAACTCATTGAATGGCGGTGCAGGCTAGAAGGGCCAAATGGCCTACTCCTGCACCTATTTTCAATGTTTCTATGTTTCTATGTTACCCTAACAGGTTTTCCTTGTTCTTCAGGCAGGGGATTAAGAATGTGCTGCAGAAATTAGAGGGTGTAAAGTAATTCAACCAAAAAATCTTTTCCATTTACACAAGCTATATTGTAAACAAAACCTATTTGAACATTTTTTTTCCGATTCCTACAATAGTGCTGTAATAAGGCATAGAGGTGTTCTGCACAAAGCAATGTAGTTCAATGCAAGTTTGTTACTGGCATAATTAAATACATGCACAAGAGTGCTCATCAGTTTTTGACTGTCAGTGATTTTTTTTTAAATTTGGAAAAGAACTGATGGGAAAGTAAGCTGATTAACTTTTGAGATTTGTAAGCAGTACAGAAACCAAATGAGAACTTTTGTTTAAAACGGCATTACAAGAAACAAAAAGTGCATATTTATGCCACTGTCTCCACCACCATTGTTGTTCCCATTTCCATTTTCTTATTCCAATTCTTTGTAGCTTATTAGAACTCTTCCTTTACTGCACTAACTGGCTTCTCATCTGTGCCAATTTATTAATTGCCTCTGAGTCAATTTGAAGTAATAGTGTTTGGTGAGTGAAAATGTAATTTAGGTATACAAAATAATCTCCTAACCGCAAGTAAAGTAACGTTTAACTATTTTTTCCTGGCACTGATATGCAGAAGCAATTGTAGGTACATTAACATAATACAAAAGATTCCCTAGTGAGAAACCCTGAAGTTCCCACTTTCATCTCAGCCCAGCCACAATCCCTTTTGATGTTGTCCTTTAGCCACCCACTGGGACACATCCTCATATGCAAATTTCTTGACCTCATTTCACTTGCGATTGTACAATTAAGCACAGTGAACCTGCCAGTCAGCAAGCTTTTTGTACTTCAGAAGGAAAGTAGAACCATAAGGAGTGCAAGGTAATGCTTGTACAAGCAGGAACCTGAAGACGATTCATATAAATATAGAATTATTTCAGTCCAGGATAAGGTTGTTAATGAATAAAATTTCCCACAATTACCTTTTAAAACTGGTGAGTGGTTTCTAGATTCTAAAGGTACTGCACCAGTAAATGTAATATGAATTATGGGGTGCCACATTATATTAGTTACTGGGCCACATAAAAGAAAAGTTGTGACCTCACACGAGCGACCAAGCAATTTAAAAAGAAACCTGAAATGGTCATAAAAAACAAACACATAAGGAACATATGAACATCAACAAAAACAACAACTTTTATTTAAATAGCGCCTTTAACGTAGTTAAACATCCCAAGACTCTTCACAAGAGTATTATAAGACAAAAAAATTGACACCGAACCAAATAAGGAGAAATTAGGGCAGATGACCAATGCTTAATCAAAGAGGTAGGTTTTAAGGGGTGTCTTAAAGGAGGAAAGAGAGGTAGAGAGGCGGAGAGGTTTAGGGAGGGAATTTCAAAGCTTAGGGCCTAGGCAACAGAAGGCACGACCACCAAAGGTTGAGGGATGGTCAAGAGGGCAGAATTAAAGGAGTGCAGATATCTCGGGGATGGAGGATGGGATTTTGGGGCTGGAGGAGATTACAGAGATAGGAAAGGGCAAGGCCATGGACGGATTTGAAACAAGGATGAGAATTTTGAAATTGAGGCGTTGCTTGACCGGGAGCCAATGTAGGTCAGTGAGCACAGGGATGATGGGTGAACAGGACTATAAGAACACAAGAACATAAGAAATAGGAGCAGGAGTAGGCCATACGGCCCTTCGAGCCTGCTCCGCCATTTAATACGATCATGGCTGATCCGATCATGGACTCAGGTTCACTTCCCTGCCCGTTCTCCATAACCCCTTATTCCCTTATCGTTTAAGAAACTGTCTATTTCTGTCTTAAATTTATTCAATGTCTCAGCTTCCACAGCTCTCTGGGACAGCGAATTCCAAAGATCTACAACCCTCTGAGAGAAGAAATTTCTCCTCATCTCAGTTTTAAGATTGTGCCTTCTAGTTCTAGTCTCCCCTATCAGTGGAAACATCCTCTCTGCATCCACCTTGTCAAGCCCCCTCATAATATTTCGATAAGATCACCTCTCATTCTTCTGAACTCCAATGAGTAGAGGCCCAACCTACTCAACCTTTCCCCATAAGTCAACCCCCTCATCTCTGGAATCAACGTTGTGAACCTTCTCTGAACTACCTCCACATCAAGTATATCCTTTCGTAAATATGGAAACCAAAATTGCACGCAGTATTCTAGGTGTGGCCTCACCAATACCCTGTACAACTGTCGCAAAAATTCCCTGCTTTTATACTCCATCCTCTTTGCAATAAAGGCCAAGATTCCATTGGCCATCCTGATCACTTGCTGTACCTGCATGTTATCCTTTTGTGTTTCATGCATAAGTACCCCCAGGTCCCGCTGTACTGCAGCACTTTGCAATCTTTCTCCATTTGAATAATAACTTGCTCTTTGATTTTTCCTGCCAAAGTGCATGGCCTCACACTTTCCAACATTATACTCCATCTGCTAAATTTTTGCCCACTCACTTAGCCTGTCTATGTCCTTTTGCAGATTTTTTGTGTTCTCCTCACACATTGCTTTTCCTCCCATCTTTGTATCATCGGCAAACTTGGCTACATTACACTCAGTACCTTCCTCCCAGTCGTTAATATAGATTGTAAATAGTTGGGGTCCCAGCACTGATCCTTGCGGCACCCCACTGGTTACTGATTGCCAACCCGAGAATGAACTATAGGCTAGATTTTCCATTATTTTTGTATGCATAACGCCCACTTAATGTCCATTTTACCACTGAAATGAGGTGTAACGTCCAGATATCGCCCATTTAATCATAAAATGGAAACTGGCGCACATTTTTCAGACGCTTATCGCCGAGTGTTACTTTCGGCATGTACGTAATGCCGGGAAAAAATAATACCGCCTGCCCACTTTTTTGGGGTGAAATCATCAGAATGGGCGAAACCAACGCCCATAATATCGCCCAGCGTGACTTTCGGCACGTAATTAACGCCGAGATTCAATAATACCGACCACCCACTTTTTTTGGTCGTAAAGATCAAATTTGCCAAAACTAATGGCCAGTATATCGCCCAGCATCACTTTCACCACCTTGCACACATCTTGCCCACAATATCGCTCACCCAAAACATCGCTCTGAAAAAGTGGAACTGTTCTGAATGAATCACAGCCGTGTGGACAGCATTTTTCAAATCGCAAGTCGCTTCATTGAAAAGGCTGCTTCATCTTCGGGAGAGTTTGGATTGACTCTGGAGTTCTTCTCAGGTGACGTGACCATCTCAACAGACATATTTTCAGAGTGTGGATGATTGGGTTTTACTGTAGGCGTTTTTTAATGTTGAAATTATTGCTTCTGATCAATCGGTATTATACTTTCATTGGAATGGGGCCAACCATTTCTCTGCCTGCATCAATTAATACGCAGATGCTGCAGAGTGCAAATGGCACAACGTCTAATGCACACCATTATGTACTCAATCTAAGATGTGCCAGAATGAGGAGGAGGTCCAGACCATACATACCCCGCACTTACAGGTAGAAGACATCTTAACTCGACATGTCCGAGAACACATGCCTTCGGAGACTGCGCTTTCACAAAGTGGTGATCACTGAAATAGGCCACCTCATCAGGGCACATCGGCAGCCTGCCAGTACCTTCAGGATATCACTGTCCGTCGAGGTCAAGGTCACCGCGGCACTGTCATTCTACGCGTTCGGTTCCTTTCGGGCCTCTGCGCTCAACATTTCCCCTCTATCTCACCATGCTATGCATTGCTGCATTGTCATGAAGGCCCTTTACGCACAAAGTTTGGACTTTATCAGCTTCCCCATGACCACGGAGGCTCAGACTGACAGGGTTGGAGCATTCAACCGCATAACTAAGTTTCACAAGGTGTAGGGAGCAATACAGTGTACTCACATCGCCATGTGGGCACCTTCTCAGGACCCAGAGCTTTTTCGCAACAGAAAAGGATTTCACTCCCTGAAGGTCCAACTAGTTGTCGACCACAACCAGATAATTATGGCAGCGAATGCCAAATGTCTGGGCAGCTTCGATGAGGCTCACATCCTGCGTGAGTGCGCTGTCTCGGACATGTTTAACAGTCAGCCATGAGGACAATGCTGGATGCTTGGTGACAACTGATATGGCCTAACCACCTGGCTGATGACCCCCTGCATGACACCCACACTGAGGCCGAGAAGCGATACAATGAGAGCCACAGAGCCACACACAATGTGGTCCAGAAAACAATTAGTGTGCTTAAGCAGCGCTTTAGATGCCTGAAGCACTCACGAGGGGAGCTACAATACAACCCTGAGCAAGTCGCTCAATTCATGGTCATGTGCTCCATGCTGCACAACCTGGCTATCAGGAGGTAATAAGAATTGCCATAAGGGACTGATGGTCCACCTCAGGAGAGAGAGGAAGAGGAGGACGAGGGGCTGTACGCTGAGCTCGTGCAAGACAATCAGGCTGACTATGCAACCGTGCCCACGCCCCCCCTCCAGAACGCAGAAAAGGGCCCATGGTGGCTACATAGCTGGAAGACTCTTACATCAGGAGCTCATAAATGAGCAATTTGCCTGAAAGAACGTTGCTGTAATTGACAAAGCTGACATACTGCTGTGTGTGTGCAGCTCAGACATCAATGGTGGGCATCACCTTGGTGCCAGTTAAAGTTTAAGTTGATTCAAGTGAAGTTTAATTTTACCCTTTCATGTTGAGGAATCACCAGTGTGTAACGGTCCAGCTATCTGAGACAATGCGCAACAAGGTTATGTTGAATAAAAAACATTTAATATGACCATTGGTCTGAAATCATAAGTATCACAAGCAAAAACATCCAACCTCCACCCCACTTTTCGACCATTGGCATCAATCAAATGGTTAACATGTCCAGCAACATAGAACACAAATGCAAAGCAGGAGGGTGGCCCCCTCCCTCCTACATTACAACAAAATGCATACACCCAGATGTGTTTAACCCCTTGTAACCTTATAACCTGCATCACACCTGTCCACCAGAGGCCTACCTGTTCGAGTCCCAAGGGATGCTGGGATCCCTTGGGAGCACAGTATATAAGCAGGCCACCCATGAGGTACCTGCACTCTGGAACTACAATAAAGGAGCTAAGGAGACACTTGCTCATTACACGCATTTCGTCGTAAACGTGTGTACCCCGTAAACCTCTGCATCCTCCGTACAGGTTTTCAATTCTGTCTGATCCACTGTGGACCAATCTTCCTCTGCAACGTGGTGGTTTGCAGAGTTTGCAGGGTTTGCAGCTCGCCTGCACATTCGTTGGAGGTGTCCCATTGCTCTACAGCCATTGTATGCATAGTGCTTAAAGCGGCATTGATGGGGGCCGATGATCACCCCCGCAGCGTCAACAGGGTGATAACTGCCCCGCATTAACAGATAATGGTGGAATCTGGGTCAATTGAGGTCGGGCCACAACAGCCGGTTGGGCCACAATACTTGGTCTCTCCATTTATTATGAGTGTAACAATTGGCGACGAGGTAACGAATCGTGTGAAAATGCAAAGAACAGTTGACATTCTGGAGAAGTTCTCGGAGGGGGATGATTGGGAGGCCTTCGTGGAGAGACTCGACCAATACTTCGTAGCCAACAAGCTGGAAGGGGACGAGAACGCGACCAAAGGAAGGGCGATCCTCCTAACTGTCTGTGGGGCCACTACCTCATGAAGAATCTCCTGGCCCCGGCTAAACCAACAGAGAAATCCTACAGAGAACTGTGTACGCTGGTCCGGGAGCACTTAAATCCTAACGAAGGAGTTTTGATTGCAAGATATTGGTTCTACATGTGTCAACGATCGGAGGGCCAGGAAGTGGCGAGCTACGTCGCTGAACTAAGGTACCTTGCAGGACTTTGTGAGTTTGAGGGATTCCTAGAACAAATGCTCAGAGACTTTTTTGCACTGAGCATCGGACATGAGACAATCCTTCGTAAATTGTTAACTGTAGAAACTCCGAATCTGAGTAAAGCCACAATGAATAGCCCAGGCATTTATGTCCATCAGTGACAACACCAAGCAGATTTTGCGGAACAAAGAAGTTTCGGCCAGTACTTTGCATAAAGTAACGACAGTTTTGAGCAGAAATCTACAGGGCAGAATGTACACACCGGCTGCTGTGGCCCGACCTCAATTGACCCAGATCCCGCCATCATCTGTTAATGCGAGGCAGTTAACACCCTGTTGGCATTGCTGGGGTGATCATCGGCCCCATCAATGCCACTTTAAGCACTATGCATGCAATGGCTGCAGAACAATGGGACACCTCCAACAAATGTGCAGGCAAGCTGCAAACCCTACAAACCCTGCAAACCACCACGTTGCAGAGGAAGATTGGTCCACAGTGGATCAGACAGAATTGGAATCTCGTACGGAGGAGGCAGAGGTTTATGGGGTACACACGTTTACGACGAAATGCCCACCAATAATGTTGAAAGTTGAACTGAACAGTATTCCAATGTTGATGGAGCTGGACACAGGGGCAAGTCAGTCCATAATGAGTAATGGCCTTCGACAGGGTGAGGGAGAAGAAGGCACACAGGTCTAAGCTCAGCCCCATTCACACCAAACTAAGGACTTACACAAAGGAACTAATCCCTGTAATTGGCAGTGCTGAAGTCAAAGTCTCCTATGATGGAGCAGTACACGAACTCCTGCTGTGGATTGTGCCAGGGGATGGCCCCACGTTATTTGGCAGAAGCTGACTGGGGAAAATCCGCTGGAACTGGGACGACATGTACCCAGGTTCTAAACAAGTTCCCATCGTTATCCGAGCCAGGCATTGGAAGTTTCTCAGGGATGAAAGTGCAGATCAATTTGGTTCCCAGTATGCGACCCATCCACCACAAGGCTCGGGCGGTACCATACATGATGCATGAAAAAGTGGAAATCGAACTGGACAGGCTGCAACGTGAAGGCATCATTGCGCCGGTGGAGTTCAACAACTGGGCCAGTCCGATTGTTCCAGTACTCAAGGAGGATGGTACAGTTAGAATTTGTGGTGACTAGAAAGTAACAATCAACTTTTTTTCTCTGCAGGACCAGTACCCGCTACCCAAGGCAGACGACTTATTTGCGACCCTGGCTGGAGGAAAGACATTCACCAAGTTGGACCTGACCTCAGCCTACATGACACAGGAGCTGGAGGAGTCTTTGAAAGGCCCCAACACGCACAAAGGTCTGATCATCTGCAACCGGTGCCTGTTCGGGATTCGGTCGGCTGCAGCGATCTTCCAGCGAAACATGGAAAGCCTGCTAAAGTCACTTCCTTGTACAGTGGTCTTCCAGGACAACATATTGGTTACAGGTCGGGACACCATGGAGCACTTGAAGAACCTGGTACAGGTTCTTAGTCGGTTGGATCGCGTGGGGCTCAGGTTGAAACACTCGAAGTGTTTTTTCCTGGCACAGGACATTGAATTTTTAGGAAGGAGGATCGCAGCAGACGGCATCAGACCCAATGACGCCAAGACGGACGCCATCAAGAACCACGGAACGTGATGGAGCTGCGGTCGTTTCTGGGACTCCTTAACTACTTCGCTAATTTCCTACCTGGGTTAAGCACCCTGCTAGAAACCCTGCATGCGCTACTGCGCAAGGGAGACGACTGGGTATGGGGGAATTCACAAGAGGCTGCCTTTAAGAAAGCCAGAAATTTACTGTGTTCTAACAAACTGCTTGTTCTGTGTAATTCATGTAAACAACTAGTGTTAGCTTGCGATGCGTCGTCATATGGGGTCGGGTGTGTGTTACAACAGGCTAATGAATCAGGAATATTGCAACCTGTTGTGTATGAATCCAGGAGTTTGTCCAAGGCCGAAAGGGCCTACAGCATGGTTGAAAAAGAGGCTCTGGCGTGCGTTTACAGGGTAAAAAAAATGCACCAGTACTTGTTTGGCCTCAAGTTCAAGCTTGAAACTGACCACAAGCCGCTCATATCGCTTTTCTCGGCGAGCAAAGGGATTAACACCAATGCCTCTGCCCGCATCCAAAGATGGGCGGTCATGCTGTCTGCATACAACTATGTAATCCGCCACAGACCAGGCACAGAGAACTACGCAGATGCTCTCAGTCGGCTACCATTGCCCACCACCGGGGTGGAAATGGCACAGCCAGTGGACTTGCTTATGGTCATGGATGCATGTGAGAACGAGAAATCCCCCGTTACGGCCCGCCAGATCAGGACCTGGACCAGCCAGGATCCTTTACTGTCCCTGGTAAAAAGCTGTGTCCTCCATGGGAGCTGGTCCGGTGTCCCAGTGGAGATGCAGGAAGCGATTAAGCCATTCCACAGACGCAAAGATGAGCTGTCCCTGCAGGCGGACTGTCTCTTGTGGGGCAATTGTGTGGTCTTGCCCAAGAAAGGCAGAGACACATTTATTTGTGAACTGCACAGCACCCACCCAGGCATCATGATGATGAAAGCCATAGCCAGATCCCATGTGTGGTGGCCCGGCATTGACTCAGATTTAGAGTCATGTGTACGCCAGTGCAACACTTGCTCTCTGTTGAGCAATGCACCCAGAGAGGTACCGCTAAGTTTATGGTCCTGGCCATTCAAACCGTGGTCGAGGATCCACGTAGACTATGCAGGCCCATTCCAAGGCAAAATGTTTTTGATTGTCATGGATACTTACTCAAAATGGATTGAATATACGATAATGTGTGTAAGCACATCCACGGCCATCATTGAAAGTTTACGAACTATGTTTGCCACACACGGCTTGCTCGATGTCCTAGTCAGCGATAATGGGCCGTGCTTCACCAGTGCCGAATTCAAAGAGTTCATGACCCGCAACAGGATCAAATTTGTCACATCTGCGCCGTTCAAGCCCACATCCAATGACCAGGCAAACGGGCCGTTCAGACCATCAAGCAAAGCTTGAAGCGCGTGTCGGAAGGCTCCCTGCAGACCCGGTTGTCCCGAGTACTGCTCAGCTACCGCACCAGACCCCACTCACTCACAGGAATTCCTCCATTCGAACTGTTCATGAAAAGGGCGCTTAAAACAAGGCTCTCTCTGGTCCACCCTGATCTACATGGTCACGTGGAGGACAAGCGGCATCAACAGAGTGTCTACTTGTCATGCGATATTGAGATCAATGATCCTGTGTTTGTGCTCAATTATGGACACGGTCCCAAATGGCTCACTGGCATGGTCACAGCCAAAGAGGGGAGCAGGATGTTTCAATGGACAAATGCACAGAAAACACTTGGACCAAATTAAACTGCGGTTCACCAACAGCTACGTACAACCTGAAAAGGACACCACCAACTTTGACCTTCCAACACACACACAAGAGGCAACTGACATCACAGTTGACCATGAAACAGAACTCATCATCCCCAGCAGCCCGTCAAGGCCAGCTGCCCAACAGCCCAATGAAGAACTGACCAACCCAACCACACCAACATTTGAACCGAGACGGTCGACAAGGGAGCGCAAAGCCCCAGATCGTCTCACCTTGTAAATAAGTGTATTGTTGACTTCACGGGGGAGTGATGTTATGTATTCAACCCCTTGTAACCTTGTAACCTGCATCACAGCTGTCCACCAGAGGCCCTATCTGTTGGAGTTCCAAGGGATCCCAGCATCCATTGGGAGCATGGTATATAAGCAGGCCGCCCACGAGGTACCTGCACTCTGGAACTACAATAAAGGAGCTAAGGTCACACTTGCTCATTACACACAGTACTCGGTCTGTCCATTTATTATGAGTATAACAGATATAACAAAGCCATCACCTGCAGACATGCACCTCACTTTCCTTCCCCCCTCCCCTTCTTCTCACCACCTCTACCCCTTCCCCTCCTTGCTCCATGCCACCTGGCTGAGGAGCTCCTCGGACGGTGTCTCATTGGGGGTGTTGAAGGCAGAGCCGGTGGTTACACAGGTACGGGAGTGGGGGGTGCCGAGGTGGGAACATTTTTGGATCAGAAGCAGGATCTTGGTCCTGCCTCTCATCTGTCGTTGGCAGTGGTGGTGCAGAACCTAGGGGTGGAATGCCGCACTCCGGGACCACTGGGAGGCCTGTGCCTGCAGTGTTCCTGGCTATCGCCTCCAGGGCCTCCACCATCTGCGCTACATACTCAGTCATGGTGCCGGAGATGGTGGCCAGCTGTTGGGAAATGCCCCCCAATGCATTGAGGATCTGGCCACCTACGTCTACAGTTCTCCTGGACAACTTTACCATTTCTCCGCTC
This sequence comes from Pristiophorus japonicus, assembly GCF_044704955.1. Classification (NCBI taxonomy): domain Eukaryota; kingdom Metazoa; phylum Chordata; class Chondrichthyes; family Pristiophoridae; genus Pristiophorus; species Pristiophorus japonicus. The sequence continues at coordinate 187,296,248 of NC_091981.1, forward strand.
TCATCTGCCGCTCGTGGACCAGACCTGCCCCATCCACAAAACCTCCGTGGGGTCGGCGCCGTCCTGGGGACAAATGGGGTGCCCTGTGGCAAGGTGCTTGGGCCCAGTACCTCCAGAGTGGAGGCAGGAATGGCCGGAGGAGCACTAGATGGCCTTGGGGTGGAATGCCTTCTGGAGCCTGGCGATGCAAATTCCTCAAAGTCGCGCTCTCATCCATGGAGAACAGACCCAGCTGATTGACGGTCAAGAATTGGACCTCCTCAGCACCAGGTGTAGGATCGTCCGACGAGTTCGGCCCCGCGCCCCCAGCTTCTGACCTCTGTGGTCTTGCCTTGGGACGTGCTGCTGGCTAAGCTGCAAAACACAAATGAGGTTATTGGAGGAGAAGGGGGTGCTAGGGTCACAAAGTGAGTCTAGCGCTACACACAACATATGCACAACAAAAACACCACCGCTATCAAAATCATCACAGACATCAAAATCATCACAGACATGTTGATGTCATGCCCATCAACACATTGTGCATTGCAATGATTTTCATTATACAGCATTATTTATAGCACAATTTTAGAAACCATCTATCATATATTATTATTCGGATATGAGTGGGTGTGGCATCAATTGACTTTACATCATGCAATGTGGCATCACTTCAGGGTCTGCAGCTGTTTGCGTGGCCGTCCGGGGGTGCCTCCCCATGAGTGTGAGCACCCGCTCCTCGATGTCAGTGATGTCGCTGGTGACTGGTGGCCCCCCACCCGTTCGCCTCTGCGCAGACCTAATCATCGATAGCTTCTTCTGTAAAAGGTAACAGAATGACATGGCATGAGATCATTGCATGAAATCGTTGCTCGGTACTGTCACAGACAGATGTAATCATGGTTATTATGAAAATTGTCATTCTTTACCAAAAGAAGTACACCGTGACCGCAGGCTTTGAGTACAACATTCCCGGTAAAAGTAAAAGACCTTACATCTGATGATAGTCACTCATGACTCTTACAAATCAAATTATATAAATACATAAGTACATGTCAATAAATGTAGTACTTACTCTTGCGGATCTGACAAGGTCGTTCCATCGCTTGCGGCATTGGTTGGTTGCCGACGAGACCACCTCTGCTATCTCGGCCCATATCTTCTGGTAGGCCTTTGGGGTGGGATTCCCACGCCCTTCCTGTGTCAAATCACCCCAGCGTAAATCGATCTCCTGCAGGAGGGAGGCATTTGCCTCATCCAAGAACCTCCTCTCTCTTTTGCGCCCTCCAATATGCTCCTCTCCCATTTCACTGCTCTTGCCATCATCAGTCTCCACAGCATGCTGTGTCGCCTCCTCCTCTCCCTCCATTATAGGCACCAAATTCGGGGAAATATCTGGCTGGCAACAGCTAATTTTTTTTTTCCCAATTTGCTATAAAGCTCGAAACTCTCCCTCCTTCCTCCCAAAGCACCCACACATGCCTTCACTCCCTTTCAGCTCCCTCTCTCTCTGTCTCCTCTTATGCGCATGTCATGATGACTCTTGACCTCCTGAATCACGGGAATCGAGCGTTGCCATGCCGTTGCTAAGGACGGTGACACTTTACGGCAGAAGGTCAGAGAGATTTAATGCTAACGCCCATTTCATATCGCTCGCGATAATGACCAATTTCAAAAATGGAGACTAGGAGCTTTAAGAATGGGCGAAAAGCCGGTGATCTGAAAACCCATTTTTACCGCCCACGCCGGAAATAACGCCCATTTTTGGGCAATCTGTCCAAAAGTGTAAAATCTAGCCCATGGTGTCAGTTAGAACACGGGCAGCCGAGTTTTGGATTACCTCAAGTTTAGGTAGGGTAGAACGTGGGAGGCCAGCCAGGAGTGCATTGGAATAGTCAAGTCTGGAGGTAACAAAGGCATGGCTGAGGGTTTCAACAGCGGATGGGCGAGGCAACAACAACAACAACTTGCATTTATATTGCGCCTTTAACATAGTAAAACGTCCCAAGATGCTTCACAGGAGTATTATGAGACAAAAAAATGACACCGAGCCACATAAAGAGAAATTAGGGCAGGTAACCAAAAGCTTAGTCAAAGAGGTAGGTTTTGAGTAGCGTCTTAAAGGAGGAAAGGGAGGAAGAGAGGCCGACAGGTTCAGGGAGGGAATTCCAGAGCTTAGGGCTTAGGCAACAGAAGGCACGGTCACAAAAACATCCATCAACCATTACCCTTTGCTTCCAACTTGTCACTTTGCCCTGGATCCCATGGGCTTTATTCTTCGTGACCAGTCTACCATGTGGGACCTTATCAAAAGTTCTGCTAAAGTCTATATACACTACATCGTATGCACTACCCTCATCAACCCTCTTGGTTACCTCTCAAATAATTCAATCAGGTTCGTCAAACACGATCTTCCCTTAACAAATCCGTGTTGACTGTCCCTAATTAATGCTTGCCTCTCCAAATGTAGATTTATCCTGTCTTTCAGGATTTTTTCCAATAATTTTCCCATCACTGAGGTTAGGCTGACAGGCCTGTAATTACTCGGCTTCTCCCTTTCTGCCTTCTTAAACAAGGGTACTACATTAGCAATCCTCCAATCCTCCGGCACCATGCCCAGGTCCAAAGAGGACTGTAAAATAATGGTCAAAGCCTCTGCTATTTCCTCTTTTATTCGCTCAACAGCCTGGGATGCATTTCATCCGGGCCTGGTGACTTATCTACTTTCAAAGCTGCTAAACCCCTTAATACTTCCTCTCTCACTATATTTATTTCATCCAGAATATCACACTCCTCCTCAATAGCAGTATTTGCATTGTCCCTTTCCTTTGTGAAAACAGGTGAAAAGTATTCATTAAGAACCTTATTAACATCTTCCGCCTCCACTCAAAGATTACCCTCATGGTCTCTAATAGGCCCTACCCTTTCTTTGGTTACCCTCTTACTCTTAATATATTTATAGAACATCTTTGAGTTTTCCTCAATTTTGTGAGCCAAGAATTTTTCATACTCTCTCTTAGCATTCCTAATATCCTTTTTAATTTTGCCAATAGTTCGCCAAGGATTCTATAGTATTTAGCGGTCGGTACATGACATAAGCTTCCCTTTTTTTCTTTATCCTCCCCTGTAAGTCCCTAGACATCCAGGGCGCTCTAGAATTGTTATTCCTGCCCTTTTTCTTTAAGGGCACATGTTTGGCCTGAGCCTTCCAGATCTCCACCTTGAATGCCTCCCACTGTTCCGACACTGATTTACCCACAAGTAGCTGTTTCCAGTCCACTGTAGCCAAATCACTCCTTAACTTAGCAAAATTAGCTTTTCCCCAATTTGAGACATTTATTCCAGACCTATCCTTGTCCTTATCGATAACTACCTTGAATCGGACTGAGTTATGGTCACTGGCACCCAAGTGCTCCCCCACTAAACTCCTTCAACCTGCCCAGCTTCATTCCCCAAAACTAAATCCAAAACCGCCCCCTCTCGTGTTGGGCTTGCTACGTACTGACTAAAAAAGTTCTCTTGAATGCATTTTAAGAATTCCGCACCCTCTACACCCTTCACACAATATTTGTCCTAATCAATATTTGGATAGTTAAAATCCCCTACTATTACTACTCGATGGTTTTTGGACTTCACTGCAATTTACCTACATATTTGCTCCTCTATCTTCCTTCCACTGTTTGAAAGTCTATAATACATGTCCAGCAGTGTGCTCACCCCTTTTTTATTTTTCAATTCGACCCATATCGCCTCATTTGATGATCCCTCTAACATATCATCCCTCCTCACCACTGTAATAGCTTCTTTAATCAGTACTGCAATGTCCCCCCATTTTTATCCCCTCTCTGTCTTGTCGAAAAATCCTGTAACCAAGAATATTGATCTGCCAAATCTGCCCCTCTTTCAGCCATATTTCTATAATGGTTATAATGTCATACTCCAAAGTATCTACCTGTGTTCTTAGCTCATCCGCCTTATTTGCGATACTCCTTGCATTTAGCACACGAAGACTTCCCTGATTACTACTTACTACTCCCTGTCTGGCGTAAAAATAAAAAAAGGAAGGTGGCTCAACTGTGGCTATCAAGGGAAATCAGGGATAATATTAAAGCCAAGGAAGTGACATACAAATTGGCCAGAAATAGCAGCGAACCCGGGGACTGGGAGAAATTTAGAACTCAGCAGAAAAGGACAAAGGGTTTGATTAGGGCAGGGAAAATAGAGTACGAGAGAAAGCTTGCAGGGAACATTAAGACGGACTGCAAATTCTTCTATAGATATGTAAAGAGAAAAAGGTTAGTAAAGACAAACGTAGGTCCCCTGTAGTCAGAATCAGGGAAAGTCATAACGGGGAACAAAGAAATGGCAGACCAATTGAACAAGTACTTTGGTTCGGTATTCACTAAGGAGGACACAAACAACCTTCCGGATATAAAAGGGGTCAGAGGGTCCAGTAAGGAGGAGGAACTGAGGGAAATCCTTATTAGTTGGGAAATTGTGTTGGGGAAATTGAGTACAGAGGCAGGGAGGTGTTGCTACAGTTGTATAGGGCCTTGGTGAGGCCACACCTGGAGTATTGTGTACAGTTTTGGTCTCCTAACTTGAGGAAGGACATTCTTGCTATTGAGGGAGTGCAGCGAAGATTCACCAGACTGATTCCCGGGATGGTGGGACTAACCTATCAATTCACTAAATATATTCAAAAAGGAGTTAGATGTGGTCCTTACTACTAGGGGGATCAAGGGGTATGGCGAGAAAGCAGGAATGGGGTACTGAAGTTGCATGTTCAGCCATGAACTCATTGAATGGCGATGCAGGCTCGAAGAGCCAAATGGCCTACTCCTGCACCTATTTTCTATGTTTCTATGTTACTCACCCTTATTTCCTCTATCTTACAGGTTCGCTTTCTAAATTCTTGCTATCCAATTTCTGCTTTACTTCTTTCCCTATTGAATTTGTTCTCAGGTTCCCATCCCCCTGCCAAGCTCGTTTAAACTCTCCCCAACGGCACAGCAAAACTCCCCGCGAGGATATTGGTCCTGGCGCTGTTCAGGTGCAACCCGTCCGGTTTGTACAGGTCCCATCTCCCCCAGAAGGGGTCCCAATACCTCAAGAATTTAAAACCCTCCCTCCTAAACCAACTCTCCAGCCACATATTCATCCTCTCTATCCTTCTATTCTTGTACTCATTAGCACATATGCAGTGGATATGTGGTCAGAAGCTCATTTCAGGATCAAATATGACACCAAGGTTGCGAACAGTGTGGTTCAGCCTCAGACAAAGGTTATGGAGATGAATGGAGTGAGTGACTCGGGAACGGAGTTTATGGCAGTGACTGAAAATAATGGCTTCAGTCTTCCCAATATTTAATTGGAGAAAATCTCTGCTCGTCGAGAACTGGATGTCGGACAAGCAATCTGATAATTTAGAGACCATAGAGGGGTCGAGAGAAGTGGTGGTGAGGTCGAGCTAAAGGACCTTTAAATTTGAATCGGACACATAAACAAATTGTTAGAAGAAAAGGAGTTGATTTTTGATCCATAGTGGGTTTCAAGTGGAGGTGGGGTAGATGGTGAGCGCAGAGCGAATGCGTAAATTTCAGACCCAGGGTATTCTTAAACTAATGCAGTCCATATGGTGAAGGTGCTCTCACAATGCTGTTAGGCAGGTATTTTTACAGATTTTGACCCAGCATCAATGAAGGTGACACATGTTTAAGTCAGGATGGTTTATGATTAGGAGGGGAAGTTGGAGGTGATGGTGTTTCCACACATCTGCATATCTTGTCCTTCTATGTGGTGGTGGTTGCAGGTTTGGGAGGTGCTACCGAAGAGGTCTTGGCAAGTTGCTGGAGTGCATCCTGTAGTTAATGCACACTACTGTCACCGTACACCGTGGATGGAGGTGTGGATGTTTAGGCTAATGGATTAGGTAGCAATCAAGTGGACTGCTTTGTCCTGCATGGTGTTGAACTTCTAGACTGTTGTTGCAGCTGCACTCATCAAGGTAAGATATTTAAATATTGCTTCCAGTAACTCAGTCAGTGCCTGAAGCCAATCCTGAGAGGTTTTACTCCAATTGCACAATTCGAAGACGAGATGGGGAAATCTCCCTGGTGTCCTGGCCAATATCTCTGCCTCAACCAACGTAACTAAATCAGATTTTCTGGTCATTTATTTCATTGTTGTTTGTGGGGCCTTGCTGTGTGCTAATTGATTGCCATGTTTTCCTACATTACAACAGTGACTACATTTCAAAAGTACTTCATTGGCTCTAAAGGACTTTGGGGTGATGAAAGATGCTGTAGAATTGCAAGTTCTTCATTACTTTTCTTTTATATGCCACTTAATGCCACATCATAGAGCACTAAGCCAAGGAGCAGAATGTTTTAAACAAAGAAAGTTTGGTATTCTATAAAGCAGAGATGAATGGCGAGCATCACTGCCAATCACTACTGCTAGGGTAATATCACTTTTATCTAATTCTATATCTATCTATCTGCAGGAATTCACTAATAGGTTGTCTTTCAGAAGGGAGTTAATCACTTCTTAGAGAATGTGTCATCAACAAAGAACATCAGCACTTTTGATGAGATCCACCAGGTTATTGAAGACAAGAATCAGAATGGAGCCTCGAAACACCTCGCTGAGGAATTCCTTCGCAGGTATTAAAATAACACAAGTGCCCATTAACAAAATTATTTGCTTCCCATAAAGAAATTGTCCAACTAGTTCAACAACTCTCCAGATAAACCACAAGAGATCAGCTTCTCAATGAGACCACAATGCATAATTTATCAAAGACTCCAAAATTGTTAAGGACTAGGGTTTGGACTTGAAGTTGATGAGCAAGAAACTCATAGCAAGCTGGTAATATGCTGTTTTTCAGTTCACCATAGCTCCAAAATGACTGTTATTGCATTATTTCACTGACACTAACATTTTATTTGAAAAATAGGAAATATTTCCCTGAGCTAGAGAAGAGAAAAAATGTTTCCATTTTCCAAATAAAATTAAGATCAAGTGTGTAATAAAATGTTTACCATTGTTCTCACCTTCAATATTTGTACATGATTGATACATAATTGAGATTTTTGAGTTCTTGTAAAATTATATTTGTAAATTTACTAAGATATTATCTAAAGAGTATAACATTTCATATGGATGTGATTCCTGCAGGCTAAGAGGCCACTTTATGCTCAGGTGAAAGCTAATTGATAGATCATTGCACTAGTTTGTAGATTCCACATATAAAATGAACAGAACCACAGAGTATTTATCCAAACTGTCAGTAAAAATTCTACAATCACGTGAAAGAAAATCAGAATTTGACATTAAACCAATGGACCTAAATATAGAAAGACAGAATTGTGGTACTTGATCTCCTAAATAGTATAAACATTTCAGAATCTCATGTAATTAAAAATTTAATTTGATTTATTAAGTCACATAAAATAGAAGCCTCATTGATATGGTTTGGAAACAGTTCGCTCTATTTAATTGATTAGGCATTTATGTCTGTATTTTTCTTGTCTTTGCATAAATATCAACTTCCCCCATCACTCATACAATTGAAAGTTTGAAATTGTTACAGATACAAGCATGTTTGTAACATCCTCCAGCCCTACAACCCTCCGAGACCTCTGCGCTCCTCCAATTCTGGCCTCTTGCACATCCATGATTTTAATCGCTCAACCACTGGCGGCCATGCCTTCAGCTGCCGAGGCCCTAAGCTCGACAATTCCCTCCCTCTCTGCTGCTCTATCTCTCGCTCCTCCTTTAAGACGCTCATTGAAACCTACCTCTTTGACCAAGCCTGTCCTAATATATCCTTATGTGGCTCGGTGTCAAATTTTGTTTGATGACGCTTCTGTGAAGCACCTTGGGATGATTTACAACAACAACAACAACTTATATTTATAGAGCACCTTTAACGTAGTGAAACATCCCAAGGCACTTCACAGGAGTATTATGCTAAAGATTTGACACCGGGCCGCATAAGTAGAAATTAGCACAGGTGATCAAAAGCTTGGTCAAAGAGGTATATTTTAAGGAGCATCGTGAAGGAGGAAAGAGAGGTCGAGAGGCAGAGAGGTTTAGGCAGGGTGTTCCAGAGTTTGGGGCCGAGGTGATAGAAGGCACAGCCACCAATGGTTGAGTGATTATAATCAGGCATGCTCAGGAGAGCAGAATTAGAGGAGCGCAGACATCTTGGGGCTGGAGGAGATTACAGAGATAGGGAGGCACTGGGATAAAAATTGGATATAGCCAAGAAAGTGGCAGTGTTGAAACTAAATGTGGTTCAGCTATGCCATCTGGAAATGGTCTAGTTAAGATGCAAAATTTGCCCTCCCTCTTCATTAACATGATTTTAGTCATGACTTCAATGCTTAAACTGCTGCCTATTGGCGTTGCACCGAACAGGTGGATCAATATTGGGGACGGTCTAATTCACAGTCATGATTGCCACAGGCTTAAAGGGAAGGTACATTAATGCCACTGGGGGAGCACTTCATATGAGCATTAGAATAGGAAAAGCCACACGAAGACAGACACTAGGCGATTGCACCAGGATGATTAGTTAATAGTACAATTGTAAATATGTGTCTTGTTATTATTGATAAATTTAATAATTGTGTTTGGAATCTTTTGTGGTGTGTCCATTTCAGCTTTGTGCCCAGGAGAGCGATGTGATATTCCGTGACACAGGGATGGTATGATGGGGATGTGGGGTGCATCGGTAACCTTGAGCCACGTTCGCTCTGCTCTCAGGCTGCAGGTCTGGTTGCACGAGGTGGCTGAATTCTGTGAGCATCTCCTAGCTGATATGTAGCCTCCTAAGACTCTGCTCCTCACTTAATTGAAAGTAGGAGATGTGCTGTTGGAAGACCCTCGGTAGGTAAGGCCTCCTGTTGAGAGCCCTCATGGCCCTCCTTCTGACTCTGCACACAGGTTCCCGTCTTCCTCGCTGCCTCCACTCCCTCTGCCGTAGATCCTGAAGCACGAGGTCGACTGCCTATGACTTTGAGCAAGTGTTGTGAGCAGAAGCCTTCAAAAAATAATGAGGGACTTCTGCACTTGAATCAACACTCCCTGTTACCAAAAAACCTTGAAATAACTAAAGAAAGCTGTTTCTGTCATACCTTGGATAAAGAGTTAGACTAGATACTGCATGCTCAAAGTAAGGTGTGACCGTAGTCCTTTATTACAGATCGCAGAGTGCCTCTCCAGCCTGTGAGGCCTCCTTATATACAGGTGCTCCCAAGGGATTGTGGGATCCCTTGGGACTCCAGGGTATAAGCCCTCTGGTGGTCAGACATGGTAATTACATGTTTTTATGCATAACAACACTCCCCCGCCAAAGTCAATAGTGTAACTATTTACAATGTGAGTCGATCTGGGGCCTTTCTTTCCCTGGTTGATTGTCTCGGTGCAAATGCTGGTGTTGGTGAGTCATTTGTTGGGCCTTCGCTGGGCTGCTGCGCAGCTGGCCTTGCTGGACTGCTAGGGGTGGTGAGTCTTGTTGGGCTGCTGCGGGTGATGAGTTCTGCTTCGTGGTCAACCGCTGGGTCAGTTGCCACTTGTGTGTGTGTTGGAGGGTCAAAAAGGTAGAGTCTATTGTGGGTTGTTCTGGATAGTCCATAAATCTGAGTTTGGTTTGGTCCAAGTGTTTTCTGCAAGTGAGTCCATTTGTGTTGGGAGAAAATTTTGTCACCTATAACCTTTGTAAGTTTTATAATGTGTAGCCAGCTCTCCTGTATTTCTCTGACGAATTATGGGACAGGGGGAGTGGTCAAGTAAGAAATGTATACTTAAGCAGAAGGCATGTGTAGTCTCCGATGTCCGTTGACCCTGAGTCATGGAGATAGGGGAAGTAAGACAATGGGCGGTTGGAGAGGCAAACAGATGTATACTGCTTGTACTAATAACAGGAAGATAGTTCCTTGTTTTTCTGCTGATGCGGGGAACCATCCCCACTCGTGTCTGCGCCTGCTAGTTAACCTTTGACTTGCCACAATGTAAGACTGCCACAGCACTACCATATAGGCTAATACTATGCCTAAATGTTAAATAATTGGATGATGATGTAAGGGGGCAGGGCCACCCCCAGAGGTATAATTGTGACCTGAAAACCCCGCTCGAGGAGAAAGTGTGGCGAAGCTGCGGAGTTTCCCCACTTCTCCCAGAGCGCTCTGCACGAATAATCTGTGACGTTTTCCTTCACCATACTCGGACTTGGTGTGGAATTTATTTCCTTTACAATTTGCGAGTTTGACCACAAACATCCTACTCCTCTCTTTGGCCAAAACAGTGCCAGCAATCCACTTGGGACCTTGTCCATAGTTCAACACAAATACATGATCATTTACTTCAATTTCGCGTGACACATTTGCACGATCATGATATGTATTCTGTTGAAGCCGCCTGCTCTCTCCCTGTTCGTGTAGATCAGGGTGGACTAACGAGAGCCTTATCTTAAGTGCCCTTTTCATGAGCAGTTCAGTGGGAGGGACCCCGGTGAGCGAGTGGGGTCTTGTGCAGTAACTAAGCAGGACATGGGATAAGCGAGTCTGCAGTGAGCCTTCAGTTACCCTTTTCAAGCTCTGCTTGATTGTTTGAACTGCTCGTTCTGCCTGACCGTTGGACGCTGGCTTAAACGGGGCAGACGTGACATGTTTGACCCCATTGTGGATCATGAATTCCTTGAATTCGGCACTGGTAAAGCATGGCTCATTGTCACTTACAAGGACATCAGGCAGGCCGTGCGTGGCAAACATGGCCCGTAGGCTTTCAATGGTGGCAGCGGATGTGCTTGCCGACATTATCACACTTTCAATCCACTTGGAGTATGCATCTACAACCACGAAAAACATTTTTCCCAAGAATGGGCTTGCATAGTCGACATGAACCCGAGACCACGGTTTGTAGGGCCAAGACCATAAACATAGTGGCGCCTCCCTGGATGCTTTTCTTAACTGGGAACATGTATTACATTTGTGCACACAGGACTCTAAGTCTGCATCGATACCGGGTCACCACACGTGGGATCTGGCTATCGCTTTCATCATTACAATGCCTGGGTACTGTGGAGATCACTAATGAAAGTGTCCCTGCCATTTTTTGGCACAACTACCCAAACACCCCATAGAAGGCAATCTGCCTGTATAGACAGTTCATCTTTGCGCCGCTGGTACGGCTTTATTTCTTCCTGCATCTCTAATGGGACACTCGACCAACTCCCGTGGAGCACACAATTTAATGACAGTAAGGGGTTCTGGCTCGTCCAGGTTCTAATCTGTCGGGCAGTAACTCTCGAATGCTTCCATTACCATAACTAAATCTGCAGGCTGTGCCATCTCCACCTCGGTGGTGGGCAATGGTAGCCTACTGAGAGCATCGGCACAATTTTCTGTGCCTGGCCTGTGGCGGATGACATAGTTGTATGCGAACAACGAGAGCGCCCATCTCTGGATGCGGGCCAATGCATTCGTATTTATCCACTTATTTTCAGAAAAGAGGGATATAAGCGGCTTATGGTCGGTTTCCAATTCAAATTTGAGCCCAAACAGATATTGATGCATTTTCTTTATCCCAGAAACACACGCTATCGCTTCTTTTTCGATCATACTGTAGGCCCTCTCACCCTTAGACAGACTTCTGGATGCATAAGCAACCAGTTGCAATTTCCCAGATTCATTAGCTTGTTGCAATACGCACCCGATCCTGTACGACGACGCATCACATGCTAGTACCAAACGTTTACATGGATCGTACAACACAAGCAATTTGTTTGAACATAACAGCTTCCTAGCTTTCTCAAAGGCATTTTCTTGGCTTTTACCCCATACCCATTCATCTCCCTTACGCAGTAAAGATTGCAGGGGTTCTAACAATGTGCGAAGACCTGGTAAGAAGTTACCAAAATAGTTCAGGAGTCCTAGAAACGACTGCAGCTCCGTCACGTTCTGTGGTCTTGGTGCATTTTTGATTGCCTCCGTCTTCGAATCGGTGGGCCTGATACCGTCCGCCGCGATTCTTCTCCCCAGGAACTCCACTTCAGGCGCCAGGAAAACGCACTTCGAGCGTTTTAGCCTGAGCCCCACATGATTAAGCCGACTAAGAACTTCCTCCAGGTTCTGCAGTTGCTCGACAGTGTCCCGACCTGTAACCAAGATGTCGTCCTGGAAGACCACGGTGTGCGGGACCGACTTCAGTAAACTTTCCATGTTCCTCTGGAATATCGCCGCAGCCAATCGAATCCCAAACGGGCATCTGTTGTAAACGAAAAGACCTTTGTGCGTGTTGATGCAGGTGAGGCCATTCGAAGATTCCTCCAGCTCCTGCGTCTTGTAGACCAAGGTCAAGTCCAAATTCATGAACGTTTTCCCTCCCGCCAGCGTCGCAAATAGATCGTCTGCCTTTGGTCATGGGTATTGATCCTGCAGCGAGAAACGATTCTTAGTTACTTTGTAATCACCACAGATTCTGACGGTGCTGTCTCCCTTGAGGACTGGAACAATAGGACTGGCCCACTCATTGAATTCGATCAGCGAAATGATGCCCTCTCGTTGCAGCCTGTCCAACTCGATCTCATCATGTAAGGTACCGCTCTCGCTTTGTGATGGATGGGTCGCGCCCCCGGAATAAAATGGATCTGCACTTTTGCTCCTTGGAACTTCCCGATGCCTGGCTCGAACAGCGAGGGGAACTTGCTTAGGATCTGGGCATACGAGGTGTCGTCGACGGATAAAAGCACTCAGACGTCGTCCCAGTTCCAGCGTATCTTTTCCAGCCAGCTCCTGCCGAACAGCATGGGGCCATTGCCCGGTACCATCCAGAGTGGTAAATCATGCACGGCTCCATCGTAGGAGACCTTTACGGTAGCACTGCCAATTATGGGAATCAGTTCCTTTGTGTACATTCTAAATTTGGTACGAATGGAAGTCAGGACTGGCCTTGAAGCCTTGTTGAACCACAACTTATCGAAAGTCTTTTTACTCATTATGGACTGGCTCGCGCCCATGTCCAGCTCCATGGACACTGGGAGTCCATTTAATTCAATCTTCAGCATTATCAAGGGACACTTTGTGGTAAATGTGTGCACCCCATATACCTCTGCCTCCTCAGTCTGAGGCTCTGGTTCGTCATGATCCACCATGGATCTTGTCCTCCTCTGCAACATGGTGGTTTGCAGGATTAGCAGGGTTTGCAGCTCGCCTACACATACGTTGGAGGTGTCCCATTGTTCCACAGCCCTTGCAAACGTATCCTTTGAAGCGGCATGAATGGAATCGATGATCACTCCGAAGCGCCAACAAGATGTGAATTGCCTTGTATTCACCACCCTTGATGGCGGACTCTGAGTCATCTGCGGACATGCAGCTACAGGTGTGTAAGTCCTGCCATGTACATTTCAATTCACAAACAATGTTACTTTGTTCACAGTACTTGCAGCAGCACTAGTGCGCTGGGAAATTTGTTTCGTTTTGTGACTGGGCTATCGCTATGGCTTTACTCAAAGTTGGGGTCTCTACAGTCAAAAGTTTACGAAGTATTACTTCATGGCCAATGACAAGTACAAAGAAGTCCCTGAGCATATGCTCCAGGTGTCCTTCAAATTTGCAATGTCCTGCAAGGTGCCTTAGCTCGGCAACGTAGCTCGCCACTTCCTGGCCTTCAGACCTCTTGTACGTGTAGAACCGCTACCTTGCCATCAGAGTGTTTTCCTTCGGGTTTAGATGCTTCCGGACCAGTGTGCACAACTCATTGTACGACTTGTCTGTGGGTTTTGCTGGAGTGAGCAGGTTTTTCATGAGGCCATAAATTGATGCCCCGCAAACGGTGAGGAGGATCACCCTTCGTTTGGCAGCGTTCCCTTCTCCTTGCAGCTCGTTGGCCACGAAGTATTGGTCAAGTCACTCCACAAAGGTTTCCCAATCATCTCCCTCTGAAAATTTCTCCAGGATGCCCACAGTTCTCTGCATTGTTGCGTTGAGGTTCGTCATCTGTATCTCATATCTAGTTGTTATGTATTGGATAAAGAGTTAGACTAGATACTGCAAGCTCAAAGTAAGTGTGACCATAGTCCTTTATTACAGATCTCAGAGTACCTCTCCAGCCTGTGAGGCCTCCTTATATACGGGTGCTCCCAAGGGATTGTGGGATCCCTTGGGACTCCAGGGGATAAGCCCTCTGGTGGTTAGACATGGTAATTACAGGTTTACATACATAACAGTTTCAGTTGCAGGAAATTGCAAACAGCCAATGAAACTGCTGAACCATGTTAGATGCAACTGATTGTGGATGGTGCCTTTAAATATCGCTGCTACAGCCTGCTTCCTGCTGGTAGATGACAGTTCTCCCTGTCGTTGTTCTGCATTGATAGTAAGTACAATGGGTGAATACAATATTGGAGATCGGGCATCAAGTGAGTGTGACACACTCACTGATGACACAATCTCTTTAATTTAAATGTCCCTGGTGCTAGCGTTTACCGACAGTGTTACCAGCAGTTCCAAAATGGCTGATGGATCTGCCACCAGCTGGCGGAAGAGTGTCGGCTGCCGTCCTTTCACCATTTCATGGCAGTAGCGGCCGGTGCTAAAGCCTTCAATTTCTCCCTCGCTATATAAATATTGTAAAAAAGGGTTAAAAAGGCATCAGTGACCTGATAACATGATACATAGATACCTTCACCAGGATTTCTAAACTCTTTTAACTAGTCACAGACAGCTCTGTTTTCACCAGGTAGCCATCATCTCTGTCTGCAGACCTCTTGGCTATGCACTCTGTCTATGCTCCTGTTGGCCATGGCCTGTGTGACTGCTAAGTGCTCCCACACCCTTTTTCTAGTGTCCTAGCTGTTCTCTCTTCTCCCAATGGATTGGGTGTGCCTTGCACCCCTTCTCCCACAAGTCTTTCTATACCCGATATCACCCACCTCGAATATTCCCAAATCCACGTCTCTGAGTTCTCTCAACCCCCAAAATTAGTCTCAGCTATAGATCCCTAGGGACTCCCAAACACCAGCCACCCAAGCACTGCCAGCCTCCATATTGCCTTGAATGCTCCTGGGGCTGAGCTCCTGCAATGTTCCCTTAATGTTCCATTAGACCCACAGTGCTCCCAAATTCCAGCTCTCCCAAGTGCTCATAGGTCCCAGACCCTTTTCCTTTGTATCCTGCTGAGAGTTTCCTGGACCTTATCCTTCCAGAGCTCCGAGGGTCCAACCTCACTACTCAAGTGATTGCAAGTCAAAGCTCTCCCCGAATCCATCCCATGTGTACTCTAACACTCCAGACCTCACTCTCTTCAACTGGTACCTACCACCCCTCCCAGCCTGAACTTGCAGCCTCTACTTTCTTACTGTTGGCTATTTCAGCATCTCCCATGCAGTAATCTCATCACCATCTTCCTGCATACTCTATAAAAGAAAACTGACAAAAAAATGAGTACATTGTTAAAGGAACATGTAACAAACAGATCCCTGAAGAAATATTGGAATACACAAAAGAAAGAGAAGACACAGAGGAGGATTTGAGAATGTCACATTGGTGTTTGGTTTCAGGATCATGCAAAAATTAAAATGAGTTACATACCAAAGAAGGATGCATAATAATTCTTCACAGTAAAAGAAACTATCCTGGGATATACTTTTTCCACACAATGTCAAACTTGTATAGCAGACGTGTTGTAAAGAAAGATTTTACAATCATAGAATGATGCAGCACAGAATGAGGCCATTCGGCCCATTGTGCCTGTGCCGGCTCTTTGAAAGAGCTTTCCAATTAGTCCTACACCCCAGCCCTTTCCCCATAGCCCTGCAATTTTTTCCTTTTCACCTATTTATCCAATTCCCTTTTGAAAGTTGTTATTGAATCTGCTTCTGCCATCCTTTCGGATATGATGTAACTGGCATCACGGAGACATGGCTCCAGGGTGACCAAGGTTGGGAACTCAACATCCAGGGGTATTCAACATTTAGGAAGGATAGACAGAAAGGAAAAGGAGGTGGGGTGGCGTTGCTGGTTAAAGAGGAAATTAATGCAATAGTAAGGAAGGACATTAGCTTGGATGATGTGGAATCGGTATGGGTGGAGCTACGGAATACCAAAGGGAATTGTGTACAGACCAACAAACTGTAGTAGTGAGGTTGGGGACAGCATCAAACAAGAAATTAGGGATGCGTGCAATAAAGGTACAGCTGTTATCATGGGTGACTTTAATCTACATATTGACTGGGCTAACCAAACAGGTAGCAATGCGGTGGAGGAGGATTTCCTGGAGTGTATTAGGGATGGTTTTCTAGACCAATAGGTCGAGGAACCAACTAGAGGGCTGGCCATCCTAGACTGGGTGATGTGTAATGAGAAAGGACTAATTAGCAATCTTGTTGTGCGAAGCCCTTTGGGGAAGAGTGACCATAATATGGTAGAATTCTTTATTAAGATGGAGAGTGACACAGTTAATTCAGAGACTAGGGTCTTGAACTTAAGGAAAGGTAACTTCGATGGTATGAATTGGCTAGAATAGACTAGCGAGTGATACTTAAAGGGTTGACGGTGGATAGGCAATGGGCAATGGCAAACATTTAAAGATCACATGGATGAACTTCAACAATTGTACATCCCTGTCTGGAGTAAAAATAAAACGGGGAAGGTGGCTCAACTGTGGCTAACAAGGGAAATTAAAGATAGTGTTAAATCCAAGGAAGAGGCGTATAAATTGGCCAGAAAAAGCAGCAAATCTGAGGTCTGCGAGAATTTTGTAATAGAGCAGAGGAGGACAAAGGGTTTAATTAGGAGGGGGAAAATAGAGTATGAGAGGAAGTTTGTTGGGAACATAAAAACTGACTGCAAAAGCTTCTATAGATATGTGAAGAGAAAAAGATTAGTGAAAACAAACGTGGGTCCCTTGCAGTCAGATTCAGGTGAATTTATAATGGGGAACAAAGAAATGGTGGACCAGTTAAATAAATACTTTGGTTCTATCTTCACGAAGGAAGACACAAATATCATTCCAGAAATACTAGGGGACCGAGGGTCTTGTGAGAAGGCAGAACTGAGGGAAATCCTTATTCGGCGGGAAATTGTGTTCGGGAAATTGATGGGATTGAAGGCCGATAAATCCCCGGGGCCTGATAGTCTGCATCCCAGAGTACTTAAGGAAGTAGCCCGAGAAATAGTGTATGCATTGGTGATCATTTTCCAATAGTCTATCGACTCTGGATCGATCCCTATGGACTGGAGGGTAGCTAATGTAACACCAATTTTTAAGAAAGGAGGGAGAGAGAAAACAGGTAATTATAGACCAGTTAGCCTGACATCAGTAGTGGGGAAAATGTTGGAATCAATTATTAAAGATGAAATAGCAGCACATTTGGAAAGCAGTGACGGGATCGGTCCAAGTCAGTATGGATTTATGAAAGGGAAATCATGCTTGACAAATTTTCTAGAATTTTTTGAGGATGTAACTGGCAGAGTGGACAAGGGAGAACCAATGGATGTGGTGTATTTGGACTTTCAAAAGGCTTTTGACAAGGTCCCACACAAGAGATTGGTGTGCAAAATTAAAGCACATTGTATTGGGGGTAATGTACTGACGTGGATAGAGAACTAGTTGGCAGACAGGAAGCAGAGAGTCGGGATAAACGGGTCCTTTTCAGAATGGCAGGCAGTGGATAGTGGGGTGCCGCAGGGCTCAGTGCTGGGACCCCAGCTATTTACAATATACATTAATGATTTGAATGAGGGAATTGAGTGTAATATCGCCAAGTTTGCAGATGACACTTAGCTAGGTGGCGGATGCTAAAAGGCTGCAGGGTGACTTGAACAGGTTAGGTGAGTGGGCAAACACATGGCAGATGCAGTATAATGTGGATAAATGTGAGGTTATCCACTTTGGGGGCAAAAACCCGAAGGCAGAAAATTATCTGAATGGTGGCAGATTAGGAAAAGGGGAGGTGCAGCAAGACCTGGGTGTCATGCTACATCAGTCATTGAAAGTTGGCATGCAGGTTCAGCAGGCGGTGAAGAAGGCAAATGGTATGTTGGCCTTCATAACTAGGGGATTTGAGTATAGGAGCAGGGAGGTCTTACTGCAGTTGTACACGGCCTTAGTGAGGCCTCATCTGGAATATTGTGTTCAGTGTTTTTCTCCTAATATGAGGAAGGATGTTCTTGCTATTGAGGGAGTGCAGCGAAGATTCACCAGACTGATTCCCGGGATGGTAGGACTGACATGTGAGGAGAGACTGGATCGACTGGGCCTGTATTCACTGGAGTTTAGAAAGATGAGGGGGGATCTCATAGAAACATATAAAATTCTGACGGAACTGGACAGGTTAGATGCAGGAAGAATGTTCCCGATGTTGGGGAAGTCTAGAACGAGGGGACATAGTCTAAGGATAAGGGTAAGCCATTTAGGACTGAGATGAGGAGAAACTTCTTCACTCAGAGAGTTGTCAACCTGTGGAATTCCCTATTGCAGAGAGTTGTTGATGCCAGTTCATTGGATATATTTAAGATGGAGTTAGGTATGGCCCTTACGGCTAAAGCGGTATGGAGAGAAAGCAGGAAAGGGGTACTGAGGTGAATGATCAACCATGATCTTATTGAATGGTGGTGCAGGCTCGAAGGGTCTACTCCTGCATCTATTTTCTATGGTTTCTACATTCTATGTTTTCAGGCAGTGCATTCCAGATCATAATAACTCATTGCGTAAAACAATTCTCCTCATCCTGCCTCTGGTTCGTTTGCCAATTATCTTAAACCCCTATCCTCTGGTTACCAACCTTTCTGTCACTGAAAACAGTTTCTCCTTATTTACTGTATCAAAATCCTTCATGATTTTGAACATTTCTATTAAATCTCCCCTTAACCTTCTCTGCTCTGAGGAAACAACCCCAGCTTCTCTAATCTCTCCACGTAATTGAAATCATCAACTCTGCAGTACCATTCTAGTAAATCTGCTCTGTACTCTCTCCAAGGCCTTGACATCCTTCCTAAGGTGTGGCGCCCAAAGTTAGACATGATACTCCAACTGCGGCCTAACCTGTGATTTATAAAGGTTTAGCATAAGTTCTTTGCTGTTATGCTCTTCTTCTCTTCTTAGGCAATCCCTCGGAGTCGAGGATGACTTGCTTCCACAATAATATGAGTTCTCAGGTGACTGATGAGTCCAATGCGGGACCTACAGTCTCTGTCGCAAGTGGGGCAGACAGTTGTTGAAGGGACGGGTGGGTGGGGTGCTTGGGTTGTCGTGCGCTCCTTCCGCTCTTTGCGCTTGGCTTCCGCTTGCTCCCGGCGAAGAGACTTGAGGTGTTCAACACCTTCCCAGTTGCTTCTCCTCCACTGTGAGCGGTCTTGGGACAGGGATTCCAAGGCGTCGGTGGGGATGTTGCACTTTTTCAAGGAGACTTTGAGGGTGGCCTAGAAGCGTTTTCTCTGCCCACCTGGGGCTCACTTACCGTGTCGGAGCTCTGAGTAGAACGCTTGTTTTGGGAGTCTAGTATCAGGCACGCGGAAGATGTGGCCCATCCATCGGAGCTGATCGAGCATGGTCAATAAGAACATCAAAAATAGGAGCAGGAGTCGGTCATTCGGCCCCTCGAGCCTGCTCCGCCATTTAATAAGATCATGGCTGATCTGATCATGGACTCAGCTCCACTTCCCTGCTCATTCCCCATAACCCTTCACTCCCTTATCGTTCAAAAATCTGTCTATCTCCACCTTAAATATATTCAATGACTCAGCCGCCACAGCTCTCTGGAGCAGAGAATTCCACAGATTTACAACCCTCTGAGTGAAGAAATTCCTCCTCATTTGAGTTCGAAATGAGCGACCCCTTATTATGAAACTATGCCCTCTAGTTCTAAATTCCCCCACAAGGGGAAACATCCTCTCTGCATCTACCTTGTTGAGCCCCCTCAGTATCTTATATGTTTCAATAAGATCACCTCTCATTCTTCTAAATTCCAATGTATAGGCCCAACCTACTCAACATTTCTTCATAAGTCAAACCCTTCATCTCAGGAATCAACCTAGTGAACCTTATCTGAACTGCCTACCCTGCAAGTATATCCCTCCTTAAATAAGGAGACCAAAACTGTATGCAGTACTCTAGGTGTGGTCTCACCAATACCCTGTACAGTTGTAGTGTCACTTCCCTGCTTTTATACTCCATCCCCTTTGCAATAAAGACCAACATTTCATTTGCCTTGCTGATTCCTAACTTTTTGTGTTTCATGCACAAGAACACCAGGTCCCTCTGTACTGAAGCATTTTGTAATTTTTCTGCATTTAAATAATAATTTGCGTTTTTATTTTTCCTGCCAAAGTGGATAACCTCACACTTTCCCACATTATACTCCATCTGTCAAATGTTTGCCCACTCACTTAGCCTGTCTATATCCCTTTGCAGATTCTTTGTGTCCTCCTCACAACTTGCTTTCCCACCCATCTTTGCATAATCAGCAAACTTGGCTACATTACACTCGGTCCCATCATCCCTATCTATATTGAATCTATATTACAATCATTAATATAGATCGTAAATAGTTGAGGTCCCAGAAACTGTTATGTATGTAACTGTGCAATACTTGCCACCAGAGGGCGCTCCTGTTGGAGTCCTAATGGTCACCTGCACACCCGTGCAAGGCCAGTATAAAAGGTTGGCTGCCATGTTGTTTACGCACTCTGGAGTTGTAATAAAGAAGACTATGGTCACACTAAGTTTAGCTCACAGTACTCAGCCTTGCGGAGTTCTTCTATACACAACAATTGGCGACGAGTAACAGAATATGAACCTTCACGCAACCATGGCTGCCGTTGGAATATTAGAGAGATTCGTAGAGGGTGATGATTGGGAAGCCTTCGCCGAGCGTCTCGACCAGTACTTCGTGGCCAACGAGCTGCAAGGAGACACTAACATGGCCAAGCGTAGGGTGGTTCTCCTCACCGTCTGTGGGCCTAAAACATACAGCCTCATCAAGAATCTGCTCGCACCGACAAAACCAACGGAGAAGGAATATACAGAATTGTGCACGCTGGTTCGGGTCTACCTCAAGCCAAAGGAGACTATCCTCATGGCCAGATATCGTTTTTACACGCACCATCGCTCCGGGGGCCAGGACGTGGCGGATTATGTCGCTGACCTGAGACGCCTCATGGGACCTTGCGATTTTGGAGCTGCATTGGGGCAAATGCTGCGGGACTTTTTCATGCTGGGCATCGGCCACGAGGTCATTCTTCGAAAGCCGTTGGCTGCCGAAACCCTAGACCTGAGCAGGGCCATCGCGATCGCCCAGGCATGCACGGCCACGGACGATAACACCAAACAGATATCTTCTCAACATTGAAGCTCACCGGCAATTACTGTGCATAAAATGAAGCCACTAGCAGGCCGAACTTCATATGGCAGGGCCTATACGTCTGTGTGGCTGCAAGACCTGTGATGACTCAGAATCCGCCATCGGGGTGAATGTGAATCCATTAGCACCGTGTTGGTGCTGCGGGGGTAATCATCGAGCCCATCAATGTCGATTCAAGCACTACATGTGCAAAGGCTGCGCAACAATGGGGCCCCTCCAACGAATGTGCAAACATGCTGCGACATACCACGTGGCAGAGGATGATCGATCCGGCGTGGATCACACAGCACAGGCAACTCAGCCCGAAGAAGAAGTGTATGGGGTACATACCTTCACCACCAAGAGTCCTCCTATAATGCTGAAAGTCAAATAAAATGGAGTTCCAGTATCCATGGAATTGGACATGGTTGCGAGTCAGTCAATAACGAGCCAGAAGACTTTCCAGAAACTGTGGGGCAATAAAGCACAAAGGCCCAAACTGAGCCCGATTAATGCAAAGCTACATACCTACACCAAAGAGCTCATACCAGTCATTGGGAGTGCGGCAGTGAAGGTATCATGTGATGGAGCTGTACATGACCTATCATTGTGGATTGTTCCAGGCAATGGCCCAACGCTGGCTAGAAAAGATTAGATGGAATTGGAATGACATCAAAGCACTATCTTCAGTGGATGATGCCTCATGTGCTCAAGTGCTGAGCAAGTTTCCCTCGCTATTCGAACCAGACATTGACAAATTCACAAGCACCAAGGTACAGATCCATCTAGCCCCGATGCACGGCCCGTCCATCACAGGGCTCGGGCAGTTCTGTACATGATGAGGGAGAAAGTCGAGATCGAACAGGACAGACTCCGACGCGAAGGAATCATATCGCCAGTCGAGTTCAACGAGTCGGCCAGTCCAATTGTTCTGGTGTTGAAAAGCGATGGCACGGTCAGAATCTGCGGAGACTACAAGGTAACGATTAACCGAGTCTCACTACAGGACCAGTACCTGCTGCCCAAGGTGGATGACCCGTTCGCAACGTTAGCGGGGGGGATGTCATTCACCAAGTTGGACCTAACCTCCGTCGACATGATACAGGAGCTGGCTGAATCTTCGAAAAGACTGACATGCATCAACACACACAAAGAGCTGTTTATATACCACAAGTGCCTTTTCGGGATTTGCTCGGCTGCAGCCATTTTCCAGAGAAACATGGAAAGTTTGCTGAAATCTGTTCCGCGCACCGTTGTTTTTCAAGATGAAACCTTGATCACTGGTCTTGACACCATCGAACATCTACACAACCTGGAAGAGGTTCTATGTCGCCTAGACAGAGTGGGACTCAGGCTGAAATGCTCCAAGTCTGTTTTCCTGGCGCCGGAAGTCGAATATTTGGGGAGAAAGATTGCGGCAGACGGCATCAGACCCACGATTCAAAGACAGAGGCCATCAAGAATGCATCCAGACCACAGAATGTGATGGAGCTGCGTTCATTGGGAACCGATGCAGGGAGACAGATGGAAGTAAAATGGGGGCGGAAGCAAAAGGTCAAAAGGAGATAAGGAAAGGTGGAGGGCAGAGAAATTAAAGGCAAAAATCAAAAAAGGGCCACATTACAACATAATTCTAAAAGGACAAAGAGTGTTAAAAAAAACAAGCCTGAAGGCTCTGCATCTCAATGCAAGGAGCATTGGTAATAAGGTGGATGAATTAACTGCGCAGATTGCTGTTAACGGATATGATGTAATTGGGATTACTGAGACATGACTCCAGGGTGACCAAGGCTGGGAACTCAACATCCAGGGGTATTCAATATTCAGGAAGGATAGACAGAAAGGAAAAGGAGGTGGGGTAGCATTGCAGCTGAAAGAGGAGATTAACACTGTCATGTATTCAACCAGCAATGTAACCCATGTATAATCTGACCTAAGTTGTGCACTGTGAGAACAATGACCATTAGGTGGTGAACTTGTGGGAGACACTCCTAACCTGGACCTTCATATATAAAAGGGGAAGCTCCACCCACTTCCATCACTTGAGTGCTAAGGAATAAAGGACAGGCCACAGACTGAGCTTCACTCAAGCATGGGCCTCATGTGCATTTATACTGTATAGTAAGGACGTATCAATGGCAACGAGAAACTGGGATTTAAACCATGCGAGCATGGCCATTAGCAGAACAGACGAGAGGTACTGTGTTAAGGAATGGTTGAGACAACATTGTTAAAGCAGCACATAGTTCTCCAGGCAGACAAGGGCAATCGGGCATGCCCCAACATGTAGTCGAACCCAGAGGGGGAGTTCGACAGAGACAATGGCAAGCTGAACGGCGATTCACGCCATTACAAGGGACAATGCGGCCAGTAATAGGGCCATCAACACCTGTCAATGATGCACTCAAGGACAATAACAGGGGCAGTCAGGGACGATCGACAGGCAAGGGACCTTTTGTTTCCAACAGCAGCTCATGTTGGAGGCGTGGAGGCACACACTCAGCCGGAGTTTGCAGCGATGAGCAAAATACCTGCAGTAATTGCAGAAATGAACGCTGGGGGAAATCACTGGAAGCTGAAGTTCAGCGAGTTCATGTGGAGCACGTATACAGTGAATACACCAGGACGCCACTGATAATGATGAAAGTGCTCCTCAATGGCATCCCAGTATCAATGGAGCTCGACACGGGGGCCAGCCAGTCCCTGATGGGTATCAAACAGTTCGAAAAGTTGTGGGCGTCCAAGGCCAGGAGGCCAAAATTATCGCCGATTGACGCACAGCTACGGACATACACAAAGGAGATCATTCCGGTGCTAGGCAGCGCCACGATAGTCGTGACTCACAAAGATTCAGAGAACAGGTTGCCACTCTGGGTTGTCCCGGGGGACAGTCCTGCACTACTGGGGAGGAGTTGGCTTGCTGTCATGAACTGGAAATGGGGTGATGTCAATGCAATTTCCTCTGTGGAGCAAGTATCATGCTCACAGATCCTGGACAATTTTGACTCATTATTTCAACCCGGCATTGGCACTTTCATGGGGGCCAAGGTAGTGATTCACAAAAACCCGGACGCCAGGCCAGTACACCACAAGGCCAGGGCGGTGCCGTACGTGATGCGGGAAAAGATAGAAGGCGAATTGGACCGCCTGCTGGGGGAAGGCATCATCTCGCCAGTTGAATTCAGTGACTGGGTGAGCCCGATTGTGCCGGTGCTCAAGGCGGATGGGTCGGTCAGGATATGTGGTGATTACAAGGCCACCATCAATCGGGTGTCACTCCAAGACCAGGACCCGCTACCGAGAGCGGAGGACCTCTTTGCGACGCTATCCGGTGGCAAACTTTTTTCAAAATTGGACCTGACCTCAGCTTACATGACCCAGAAGCTGGCGAGTGAGTCGAAGAAGCTGACCACCATCACGACACACAAGGGGTTGTTTGAGTACACAGATGTCCGTTCGGGATTCGTTCGGCCGCCGCGATCTTCCAACGAAATATGGAAAGCCTCAAGTCGATTCCAGGGACGGTGGTTTTTCAGGACGACATCCTCATCACGGATTACGATACTGAAGAACTCCACAACCTGGAGGAGATGCTACGCAGACTGGACCGGGTAGGGCTGCGACTGAAAAAGGCGAAGTGCGTCTTCCTAGCTCCAGAAGTAGAATTCCTGGGGATGAGGAGAGCAGCAGACGGGATCAGTCCTCCTGCGTCCAAGACAGAAGCGATCCAGAGAGCACCCAGACCCCGTAACACGACGGAGCTGGGTTCATTCCTGGGGCTTCGGAACTATTTTGGTAACTTTCTTCGCAAATTGAGCACGCTGCTAGAGCCGCTACATGTGCTCCGACGCAAAGGTCGTGAATGGGTCTGGGGGACAGCCAGGAAAGGGCTTTTAATAGAGCATGCAATTTGTTATGTTCCAACAATCTGTTAACGCTATATGACCCATGTAAGAAACTTGTGTTAACGTGCGATGCATCGTCCTGTGGTGTCGGGTGTGTGTTGCAGCATGTCAATGCCAAGGGTCAGTTACAGCCAGTAGCTTATGCCTTCAGAAGTCCGGCCCAGGCAGAATTAGCTACGGGATGGTAGAAAAGGAAGCGCTCGCATGTGTATATGCGGTAAAGAAAATGCACCAGTACCTGTTTGACAGGAAATTTGAGCTGGAGACAGATCACAAACCCCTAACGTCCCTTTTGGCCGACAACAAGACCATAAATGCAAACGCATCGGCCCGCATACAGAGGTGGGCACTCACGTTAGCCGCCTATGACTACACAATTCGGCACAGACCGGGCACCAAAAACTGCGCCGATACACTCAGCAGGCTCCCACTAGCCACCACTGAGGGGGCTACCGAGCATGCTGCTGAGATGGTTATGGCTGTTGAAACTTTCGGAAGCAAAGGCTCACCCATGACAGCCCGTCAGATTAAAGGCTGGACAAATAGAGACCCGCTATTGTCTCTAGTCAAGAAATGTGTCCTGAATGGGGACTGGGCAGCCACATACGGGGCATGCCCTGAGGAATTTAAACCATTTCACAGGCGCAAGAATGAACTCTCGATTCAGGCCGATTGCCTACTGTGGGGAAACCGCGTAGTCATGCCCCAGATGGGCAGAGAGGTGTTCATCAGAGAACTCCACAATGAGCATCCGGGCATTGTCATAATGAAGGCAATTGCCAGGTCACATGTTTGGTGGCCAGGGATAGACGCAGATCTGGAACGTTGTGTTCGCAGGTGCAATACGGGTGCCCAGCTGGGCAATGCGCCCAGCGAAGCCCCCCTTAGCCCCTGGCCATGGCCCGCCAAGCCTTGGTCACGCATCCATGTGGACTACGCAGGTCCTTTCATGGGAAAAATGTTTTTGGTTGTAGTAGACGCCTATTACAAATGGATCGAATGTGACATTTTAAATTCAAGCACATCCTCTGCCACGGTAGAAAGTCTACGGGCAATGTTCGCCGCCCACGGTCGACCGGACACCTTGGTCAGCGACAATGGCCCATGCTTCACAAGCACTGAATTCCAGGACTTCATGGCAGGCAATGGCATTAACCATGTCAGAACGGCATCGTTCAAGCCGGCCTCAAACGGCCAGGCTGAACGAGCAGTGCAGATAATCAAACAGGGGATGCTCAGAATCCAAGGGGGTTCCCTACAAAGATGCTTATCACGCTTTCTGTTTGCCTACAGATCCCGACCACACTCGCTCACAGGGGTTCCACCCGCAGAGCTGCTAATGAAAAGGACACTCAAAACCCAGTTATCCCTGATACACCCGACCATGAAAGAAATTGTTGAGAGCAGGCGCCATTCACAATATGACTACCATGACAGGAATGCGAGGGCGCGATGTATTGATGTAAATGACCCTGTTTTTGTCCTCAACTACGCTGCAGGGCCCAACTGGCTCACAGGCACTGTGATTGCCAAAGAGGCAAATAGGATTCTGGAAGTTAAACTTACCAAATTTGCCGCAAACATGTGGATCAAACAAAAAGGAGGTTCAGCAACCCCATAGAAGAAGTAGAGGAAGAACATAATATAGAGTTCAATTCTCCACAGGTGACCGAACACAGGGACCAAAGGGAGGAGAGCCCAGTCACTGTGGACTGTCCGGACAGGCCTGAGGCACCACAAACAGCAGACACTCAGGCCAGCGCCCAACAACCGGAGCCCCAACTCAGGCGCTCTACAAGGGAGCGTAAACCACCAGAGAGACTCAACCTGTGATCCCAATAAGACTTTGGGGGGGGTGGGGTGATGTCATGTATTCAACCAGCAATATAACCCATGTATAATCTGACCTAAGTTGTACGCTGTGAGAACACTGACCACTAGGTGGTGAACTTGTGAGAGACACTCCTAACCTGGACCTTCAGATATAAAAAGGGGAAGCTTCACCCACTTCCTGCACTTGAATGCTAAGGATTAAAGGACAGGTCACAGACTGAGCTTCACTCAAGCATGGGCCTCGTGTGCATTTATACTGTATAGTAAGGACGTATCAAACACAATAGTAAGGAAGGACATTAGCTTGGATGAGGTGGAATCTGTATGGGTAGAGCTGCAGAACACCAAAAGGCAGAAAACGCAAGTGAGAGTTGTGCACAGACCACCAAGCAGTAGTTGTGAGCTTGGGGATGGCATCAAACAGGAAATTAGGGATGCGTGCAATAAAGGTACAGCTGTTATCATGGGTGACTTTAATCTACATATAGATTGGGATAACCAAACTGGTAGCAATATGGTGGAAGAGGATTTCTTGGAGTGTATCAAGGATGGTTTTCTCGACCAATATGGCGAGGAACCAACTAGAGAGCAGGCCATCCTAGACTGGGTCTTGTGCAATCAGGGAGTATTAATTGGCAATCTGGTTGTGCGAGGCTCGTTGGGGAAGAGTGACCATAATATAGTAGAATTCTTCATTAAGATAGAAACAGAGAAAATAGATGCAGCAGTAGGCCATTCGGCCCTTCGAGCCGACACCACCATTCAATAAGATCATGGCTGATCATTCTCTCACTACCCCTTTCCTTCTTTCTCTCCATACCCCTTGATTCCTTTAACCATAAGCGCCATATCGAACACCCTCTTGAATATATCCAATGAACTGGCATCAACAATACTCTGCGGTCGGGAATTCCACAGGTTAACAACTCTGAGTGAAGAAATTTTTCCTTATCTCAATCCTAAATGGCCTACCCCTTTTCCTAAGACTGTGTCCCCTGGTTCTGGACTTCCCCATCATCGGGAACATTCTTCCAGCATCTAACCTGTCCAGTCCCGTCTGAATCTTATACGTTTCTCTGCGATCCCTTCTCATCCTTCGAAACTCCAGTTTATAAAGGCCCAGTTGATCCAGTCTCGCCTCATATGTCAGTCCCGCCATCCCAGGAATCAGTCTGGTGAACCTTCACTGCACTCCCTCAATAGCAAGAATGTCCTTCCTCAGATTAGGAGGCCAAAACTGAACACAATATTCCAGGTGAGGCCTCACCAAGGCCCTGTACAACTGCAGTAAGACCACCCTGCTCCTGCACTCAAATGCCCTCGCTATGAAGGCCAGCATACCATTTGCCTTCTTCACTGCCTGCTGTACCTGCATGCCAACTTTCAATGACTGATGAACCATGACACCCAGGTCTCGTTGCACCTCCCCCTTTCCTAATCTGCCGCCATTCAGATAATATTCTGCCTTCGTGTTTTTGCCCCCAAAATGGATAACCTCACATTTATCCAAATTATACTGCATCTGCCATGCATTTGCCGACTCAGCTAACCTGTCCAAGTCACCCTGCAGTCTTTTAGCGTCCTCCGCACAGCTCGCACTGCCACACAGCTTAGTGTCATCTGCAAACTTGGAGATATTACACTCAATTCTTTCATCTAAAGAGCTGGGGTCCCAGCACTGAGCCCTGCAGCACTCCACTAGTCACTGCCTGCCATTCTGAAAAGGACCCGTTTATCATGACTCTCTGCTTCCTGTCTACCAACCAGTTCTCTATCCACATCAGTACATTAACCCAATACCATGTGCTTTGATTTTGCACAATAATCTCTTGTGTGGGACCTTGTCAAAACCCTTTTGAAAGTCCAAATACACCACATCCACTGGTTCTCCCTTGTCCACTCTACGAGTTACATCCTCAAAAAATTCTGGAAGGTTTGTCAAGCATGATTTCCCTTTCATAAATCCATGCTGACTTGGACCGATCCTGTCACTGATTTCCAAATGCGCTGCTATTTCATCTTTAATAATTGATTCCACCATTTTTCCCACAACTGATGTCATGCTAACCGGTCTCCAATTACCCATTTTCTCTCTCCATACTTTTTTTTAAAGTGGTGTTACTTTAGCTACCCTCCAGTCCATAGGAACTGATCCAGTCGATAGACTATTGGAAAATAATCACCAATGTATCCACTATTTCTATGTTTCTCTGTTTCTAAAGATGGAGAGTGACACAGTTAATTCAGAGATGAGGGTCCTGAACTTAAAGAAAGGTAACTTCGATGGTGAATTGGCTCGGATAGACTGGCGAATTATATTTAAAGGGTTGACGGTAGATAGGCAATGGCAGACATTTAAAGATCACATGGATGAACTTCAACAATTGTA
Source organism: Pristiophorus japonicus (assembly GCF_044704955.1). Classification (NCBI taxonomy): domain Eukaryota; kingdom Metazoa; phylum Chordata; class Chondrichthyes; family Pristiophoridae; genus Pristiophorus; species Pristiophorus japonicus. The sequence goes on from NC_091981.1 coordinate 187,325,703, forward strand.
CATCCCTGTCTGGCGTAAAAATAAAATGGTGTTGGTGGCTCAACCGTGGCTTACAAGGGAAATTAGGGATAGTGTTATATCTAAGGAAGTGGCATATAAATTGGCCAGAAAAAGCAGCAAACCTTTTATATGCCTCTTCCTTGGATTTAACACTATTTCTAATTTCCCTCGTTAGCCACGGTTGAGCCACCTTCCCGTTTTATTTTTACGTCAGACAGGGATGTACAATTGTACAACTTTGAAAAATGTAGAATTCAGCAGAGGAGAACAAAGGGTTTAATTATGTTAGATCTCTTAATTTCCAATGAAATACGAACTCCGATTGTAGTTTTAATGTCACTTTATTTCAGCAACAGTAACAAGCTCTTGGCATTAAGCCCGGTCTTTGTCCTTCTGAGACCACATGGTCAAAATGGCTGTATTTATATCGGGTTCAATTTACAGAAAAGAACTCGCCTTCTTTGACCTTATTGGCTCAATTAATAGTCTTTTAATCTTTTAATTGGCTCGCTACCCAAGGTCCTAAAATGTCAAATTGATTGATGACTTAATGCAACATGCTCCCACTCACATAGCATCTCTGACTTGGTGTCTGTGAATTTTCACAGCCTGTCTAAATGCAGCCTGTTTGAATTCTCTATTAATCCCCTCTTTGATTCTTTCACAAACTGAATCATAAAACATCAGGTATCACTGGTTAAACATTCTACAAAATAATTTCATACATGTTAATAGAGTTTCCTTCTAAAATTTGTTGATGTGTTTCGCCACATGTCCGGACTAGTAGCTTCCACACAAATTTACACCAACCCGAGTTCCATCGTGGCCACAATGGAACTCTGGTTTTAGTAGGTTAATTAACCTTATTCCAATTTAATCCAAATCAATATCTTAATTCAACCAGTAAACAACCTTCCCTTAAGCATAACATACCCCTGTGCCACGTACAGACGGTCTGCTGGGAGCTGCAAGGTGTCTCACATGTGGGACAGCAGCTACAGCCGCCTGGTCGGAACAACATTTAATCAACATAAACAAACAATATAAAAGTAAAATAAGTACAACAAATAGAATTAAACTTTCCACTAATGAAGTTCCTAATGAACCTAGCCATTCCGTGGCTCCACTCCACAAAGTGAATGATGGGGTTGCTTAAGTTTTTCTATCTCCTTTTGGATATGCTCCACTAAGTGGGTAATTTCTTCGGAGCTATCTGGGATATACGTGCAACATTCAGTTCTGAGTAGGGCGCAAGTACCTCCCTTTTCAGCCAGGATGTAATTAAAGGCCAGTCTATTCTGTAGGGCTACTGTGTGGATTGCTACCATTTCTGCATTGATTTTAACTAGGGCCTCTGAGGTATCATTGGCTACCCGTTCCACAACGGATGCCATGTTAATGGATTCCCTTGCCAGTCTGGTGGTCCCATACCTGGGGATCAGAATGGCAAAGAACCTCTCTGTTTCTGTGATAGCTCTCTTAGGACAGTGTAAATGTTCCGACGGTGACTTTATATGATACATATAAGGCACAATGTAGGCTAAATAGCAGGATCCCATCAGATACCACCTTTTTCGAGCCCAAAACACACACCCAAAGGATCAACAACACCACCCCGGACCAGGAAATCGAACCCATCACGCCCAACAGCTCAGTAAGTCCAGGCTCACCCAGCAGCCCTGCAGGGCCATCAACACGCCAGCCCAGTGAGGGCACAGCCAACACACCAGAACAGACATTTGTGCAGAGGCGGTCCACCAGGGAAAGAAAGGCTCCCGACCGCCTCACCTTGTAAATAGTTTTCACTTTGACTTTGGAGGAGAGTGATGTTGTGTATCTGTAAAGCATGCACTGCCATGTTCTGCCACCAGTGAGTGCATCCCCTGAAGTCCCAAGGGAACCCAGCATCCCTTGGGAGCACTGTATATAAGCCAGCCCCTCAGGCCTGTTCCTCACTCTGGAGTGTCTTAATAAAGACTGAGGTCACTGTTACTTTAACCTCCCTGTGTGCAGTCTCATCTATGTTAGGAACACAACAGTTTTGGTCTCCTAATCTGAGAAAGGACATTCCTATTATTGGGGGAGTGCAGCGAAGATTCACCAGACTAATTCCCGGGATGGCAAGACTGACAGATGAAGAAAGACTGGATCGACTAGGCTTATATTCACTGGAATTTAGAAGACTGAGAGGGGATCTCATAGAAACATATAACATTCTGACGGGATTGAACAGGTTAAATGCAGGAAGACTGTTCCCGATGTTGGGGAAGTCCAGAATCAGGGATCATAGGCTAAGGATAAGGGGCAAGCCATTTAGGACCGCGATGAGGAGAAACTTCTTCACTCAGAGAATTGTGAACCTGTGGAATTCTCTACCACAGAAAGTTGTTGAGGCAGGTCGTTAGATATATTCAAAAGGGAGTTCGATGTGGCTCTTATGGCTCAAGGGATCAAGGGGAATGGAGAGAAAGCAGGAATGGGGTACTGAAGTTGCATGATCAGCCATGATCATATTGAATGGTGGTGCAGACTCAAAGGGCCGAATGGCCTACTCCTGCACCTATTTTCTATGTTTCTATGTTTCTATGTTCCTGGGACTCGTCAACTATTTTGGTAACTATCTACCCTCATTGAGCACGTTGTTAGAGCCTTTGTAAATGTTGCGACATAAGGGTGACGACTGGGTTTGGGGCAAATCTCAAGACACAGCCTTTGAGAAGGCCAGGAACCTGCTATGTTCAAATAAGTTACTTGTACACCATGACCCATGTAAGCGTTTAGTGCTAGCTTGTGACACCTCATCATACAGGGTCGGCTGTGTGTTGCAGCAAGCCAATGTATCGGGCAACCTCCAACCCGTTGCATACGCATCTAGAAGTCTGCCTAAGTCTGAGAGAGCCTGTAGTATGGTTGAGAAAGAGGCGTTAGCATGTGTATATAGGGTTAAAAAATGCACCAATACCTATTTGGACTTCGGTTTGTGCTTGAAACTGACTACAAGCAGCTCATTTCGCTGTTTTCAGAGAGCAAAGGTATAAATACCAATGCTTCGCCCCGCATCCAAAGATGGGCACTAACATTATCCGCTTATGACTATCTTATCCGCCACAGACCAGGCACTGAAAATTGTGCCGATGCTCTCAGCCGGCTACCATTACCCACCACTGGGGTTGAAATGGAGCAGCTCACAAACTTGCTACTGGTCATGGATGCTTTTGCGAGCGAGGGGTCACCTGTCACAGCTCACCAGATCAGAACCCTGTACTATCATTAGTAAAGAGTTGCTTCCTAAATGGGAACTGGTCGGCCGTTCCAGAGAAATGCAAGATGAAATTAAGCCGTTTCAGCAACGCAAAGATGAAATGTCCATCCAGTCGAATTGTCTCTTATGGGATAATCGCGTGGTTTTGCCAAAAAAAGGCAGGGAAACGTTCATACGCGGCCGACACAGTACCCATCCAGGCATAGTCATGATGAAGGCAATTGCCAGGTCGCATGTTTGGTGGCCCGGCATTGACTCGGACTTGGAGTCATACGTGCATCAGTGCAACACTTGCTCGCAACTGAGCAATGCACCAAGGGAGGCTCCACTGAGTCTGTGGTCATGGCCCTCCAAACTGTGGTCCAGCATCCACGTAGATTTTGCTGGCCCCTTTCAAGGAAAGATGTTTTTAGTAGTTGTGGACGCTTACTCCAAATGGATTGAATGCGTAATCATGTCATCCAGCACATCAACAGCTGCCATTGAAAGTCTCCGGGCCGTGTTCGCCACCCATGGCTTGCCCGACATCCTTGTCAGCGACAATGGACCGTGTTTCACCAGCTCAGAATTCAACGAGTTTATGACCTGCAATGGCATCAAGCATGTCAGGTCTGCTCCATTTAAGCACGCGTCTAACGGTCAAGCAGGACGGGCAGTCCAAACAATCAAGCAGAGCATGAAACGTGTGACAGACGGCTCCCTGCAGAACCGTTTGTTTTGCATTCTGCTCAGTTACCGGACGCGACCCCACTCGCTCACCAGGGTTCCCCTGGCAGAATTGTTAATGAAGAGAGCCCTCAAAACCAGGCTCTCCCTAGTCCATCTGGATCTTAATGATCACATGGAAACCCAGCGACACCAGCAGAACATGTACCACGATCGCGCGGCTGTTTCACGTGACATTGATGCTAATGACCCTGTGTTTGTCCTGAATTACGGTCATGGTCCCAAGTGGGTTGCTGGCACTGTTTTGGTCAAGGAAGTGAATAGGGTGTTTATTATCAAACTGTTAAATGGCCAAACGTGCAAAAAGCATTTCGATCGGACCAAATTGCGATTTACAGACAACCAGGAACGACTTGAAGAGGACATCACCATTGACGATCCACCAACACATACCCAACCAGCAATCGACCTCGCTGTCAATCACAAGGAAGAACCCACTGTTCCTGACAGTCCGGTCAGACCAGCCACGGTACAGTGCAGCAATGGTCTGGTCAACTCACACATGCCAGGGTTTGAACTTAGATGATCAACCAGGGAGCGAAGGGCACCGGATTGCCTCAACTTGTAAATAACTTGTACCGAAGACTTTGGGGGAGAGTGATGTTATGTATGTAACTATGTAATACTTGCCACCAGAGGGCGCAACTGTTGGAGTCCTAATGCAGAGCCAGTATAAAAGGTTGGCTGCCATGTTGTTTAGGCACTCTGGAGTTGTAATAAAGAAGACTAACGTCACACTAAGTTTAGATCACAGTAATCAGCCTCATGGAGTTCTTCACAACAGCAACGATCCCTGCGGTACCCCACTAGTTACCGTTTGTCAACCGGAAAATGGACCATTTATCCCGACTCTCTGTTTTCTCTTAGTTAGCCAATCCGCTATCCATGCTAATATATTACCCCAACCCAGTGAGCTTTTATCTTATACAGTGACCTTTTATGTGGCACCTTATCAAATGCCTTCTGGAAATCCAAATACACCACACCCACTGGTTCCCCCTTATTCACCCTGCTTGGCACCTCCTCAATGAACTCCAGCAAATTTGTCAAACATGATTTTCCTTTCATAAAACCATGCTGAATCTGCTTGATTGTATTATGCTTTTCCAAATGTCCTGCTACTGCTTCCTGAATATAGGATTCCAGCATTTTCCCAATGACAGATGTTAGGCTAACTGGTCTATAGTTTCCTGCTTTCTGTCTGTCTCCTTTTTTGATACATATTAGTGACCTGGACTTGAATATGCAGGGCATGTTTGTCCATTCACTTCAATGCTTCGATGCTGGGGATGTTGGCCTGAGCGAGAATGCTGACATTGGTGCGCCTATCCTGCCAATGGATTTGCAGGATCTTGCGGAGGCAGCGTTGATGGTACTTCTGCAGTGCTTTGAGGTGTCTGCTGTACATAGTCCACGTCTCTGAAGCATATAGGAGGGCGGGTATCACTATTGCATGTAAACCATGAGCTTGGTGCCGGGTTTGTGGTCTATTCCTCTGTTAATAAAGCCACGGATCCCATATACTTTTTCGTAAACAGCCTTCTCAACTTGTTCTGCCACCTTCAAAGATTTGTGTATGCACAACCCCATGTCTCTCTGTTCCTGCACCCACTTTAAAATTGGGCCATTTTGTTTATATTGCATCTCCTCATTCTTCTTACCAAATGGTATTGCTTCACACTTCTCTGCGTTAAATTGCATCTGCCATGTGTCTGCCCACTTCATCAGTCAGTCTATGTCCTCCTGAAATCTATCATTATCCTCGTCACTGGTTACTACATTTCCAAGTTTTGTGTCATCTACAAACTTTGAAATTATGCCCTGTGTTTCCAACTCCAGGTCACTAATGTCTATTAAAAAGAGCAGTGGTGCTAATAGCAACCCCTGGGAGACACCATTATATACTTCACTCCAGTCTGAAAAACAATCGTTCACCACTGCACTCTGCTTTCTGTTTCTTAGCCAATTTTGAATCCATGTTGCTCCTGCTGCTTTAATCCCAAGGGTTTCAATTCTGCTCACAAGATAATGTGGAACTTTATCAAACGCCTTTTGAACGCCCATATACACAATATAAACCGCACTATCTTCATCAACCCTCAAGATCCTTTATTTAAAGGTGGTCATCACCATGGAAATGAGTAAGGGAGAAATATTAGGATGAAGACACGTGTTACTTTCATCTTAATGACATCATACACAAACACAATGATCTTTCCCAAAGCATTATAGCATTTTTCAAAATCAATTGTAGTCTCATATTCTCTGCTGATAAACATTTTGTAATGTTGATCATACACCTTTAATGTTAGCAAAGGAATGTTCTGCCTGAAAGGACGGTGGAAGCAGATTCAATAGTAACTTTCAAAAGAATTGGATATATGCTTAAAAAGGTAAAATTTGCAAGATTATGGTGAAAGAGCAAGGGCGTGGGTTTAATTGGATAGCTCTTTCAAAGAGCCAGATCATGCACCATGGGTCAAATGGCCTCCTTCTGTGCTGTATGATTCTATAATTCTATGATAACCATTGCTATATACAGCAATAGCACTAAATCTATATTTGGAGTTAACTTTTATAGGCAGTTTCCCCAATGATTTATGTCTTTTGAAAAATAATAATATCCTGTTTTAATCACCACAACACATTTTAACTGTTTTAGTTGATTTTCAAAGTAGTAGTGGTTATCTTCTTGACATGGTTATGCATTAATGTGTAGGTCATGATAAAACAGTAATTGATTTTTCAGATAATGAATGTTGAATTTGTTCTAAAGCTATGTTCTTACACATTGTACATTGAATTGAAAAGAATGCATTATGCAAAGTCTATCTACAGATATTTCTAATCAATGGTTTTACTCTGCAAAGGGGGAACCTGAAGCTAAATGAAACACACACCCAAAATCATCATCTTAAACTTCACACCGAGGTGTAGACTATACACACGTTCCATCTCAAACTATCAGCTTGCCATTGACCACTGGTGGAAATGTGTGGTTAAGTGCACAGCAGATTGGACTTGGCTGTGAAACACTCTGTGGCAAATATTACACTAATACTCACTATCTAAACTCATATACGAAGAATAATGGAATATTGGAAGCAGCTAGCAGCTTTGGGATCATATCCCAACACGAGTCAGCATCTTTAGGAGAAAATAAAAATTATGTTCACACTAAATAAGAAAATAAGAACATCGAAAATAGGAGCAGGAGTAGGCCATTTGGTTCCTTGAGCCTGCTCCGCGATTCAATAAGGTCATGGCTAATCTGATCATGGACTCAGCTCCACTTCCCTATCCACTCCCTATAACCCTTTACTCTCTTATCACTCAAAAATCTATCTATCTCTGCCTTAAATATATTCAATGACCCAGCCTCCACAGTTCTCTGGGGCAGAGAATTCCATAGATTTACAACCCTCTGAGAGAAAAAATTTCTCCTCGTCTCAGTTTTAAATGAGCGGCCCCTTATTCTAAGACTATGTCCCCTAGTTTTAGTTTCCCCTTTGAGTGGAAATATCCTCTCTGCATCCACCTTGTCGAGCCCCTTCATTATCTTATAAGTTTCAATAAGATCACCTCTCATTCTTCTGAACTTCAATGTGTATAGGCCCAACCTACTCAACCTATCCTCATAAGTCGATCCCCCTCGTCTCCGGAATCAACCTAGTGAACCTTCTCTGAACAGCCTCCAATGCAAGTATATCCTTCCTTAAATACAGAGACCAAAACTGTGCGCAGTACTCCAGGTGTGGCCTTACCAATACCCTATACAGTTGTAACAGGACTTCTCTGCTTTTATACTCTATCCCCCTTGCAATAAAGGCCAACATTCCATTTGCCTTCCTGATTACTTGCTTTACCTGCATACTAACTTTTTGTGTTTCATGCTCAAGGACCCCCAGGTCCCTCTGTACTGCAGCAATTTGCAATTTTTCACCATTTAAATTATAATTTGTTTTTCTATTATTTCTACCAAAGAGGATAACCTCACATTTTTCCACATTATACTTCATCTGCCAAATTTTTTGCCCATTCACTTAGCCTGTCTATATCCCTTTGCAGATTTTTTGTGTCCTCCTCACAATTTGCTTTCCCACCCATTTTTGTATCATCAGCAATCTTGGCTACATTACACTCAGTCCCTTCATCCAAGTCATTAATACAGATTGTAAATAGTTGAGGACCCAGCACTGATCCCTGCAGCACCCCACTAGTCACTGCCAACCGAAAAATTACCCATTTATCCTGACTCTCTGTTTTCTGTTAGTTAGCCAATCCTCTATCCATGCTAATATATTATCCCCAACCCCGTGAGCTTTTATCTTGTGCAGTAACCTCTTATGTGGCATCTTACCAAATGCCTTCTGGAAATCCAAATACACCACATCCACTGGTTCCCCCTTATCCACCCTGCTCGTTACATCCTCAAAGAACTCCAGCAAATTTGTCAAACATGATTTCGCTTTCATAAAACCATGCTGACTCTGCTTAATTGAATTAAGTTTTTCCAAATGTCCTGCTGCTGCTTCCTTAATAATGGACTCCAGCATTTTCCCAATGACAGATGTTAGGCTAACTGGTCTATAGTTTCCGGTTTTCTGTCTGCCTCCTTTTTTAAATAGGGGCATTACATTTGCGGTTTCCAATCTGCTGGGACAGCCATAGAATCCAGGGAATTTTGGTTGATTACAACCAATGCATCCACTATCTCTGCAGCCACTTCTCTTAAGACCCTAGGATGTAAGCCATCAGGTTGAGGGGACTTGTCCGCCTTTAGTCCCATTATTTTACTTAGTACCACTTCATTAGTGATAGTGATTGTGTTAAGTTCTTCTCTACCTATAGCCCCTTGATTATCCACTATTGGGATGTTGTTAGTGTCTTCTACCCCGTGAACAGTATGTTACAGAACCTACGAGGGAGCAAGCGATCTTAGATCTGGTCCTGTGTAATGAGACAGGAATAATAAACGATTTCCGAGTAAAAGATCCTCTCGGAATGAGTGATCACAATATGGTTGAATTTGTAATACAGATTGAGGGTGAGGAAGTAGTGTCTCAAACGAGCATACTATGCTTAAACAAAGGGGATTACAGTGGGATGAGGGCAGAGATGGCTAAAGTAGACTGGAAATACAGACTAAACGGTGGCACAATTGAGGAACAGTGGAGGACTTTTAAGGAGCTATTTCATAGTGCTCAACAAAAATATATTCCAGTGAAAAAGAAGGGCGGTAAGAGAAGGGATAACCAGCTGTGGATAACCAAGGAAATAAAGGAGAGTATCAAATTAAAAACCAATGCGTATAAGGTGGCCAAGGTTAGTGGGAATACGGGGGAGCCAATTTAAAACCGAGTTGAGGAGGAATTTCTTCTCCCAGAGGGTTGTGAATCCGTGGAATTCTCTGCCCAAGGAAGCAGTTGAGGCTAGCTCATTGAATGTATTCAAATCACAGATAGATAGATTTTAATCAATGAGGGAATTAAGGGTTACGGGGAGCAGGTGGGTAAGTGGTGCTGAGCCCACGGCCAGATCAGCCATGATCTTATTGAATGGCAGAGCAGGCTCGAGGTGCTAGATGGCCTACTCCTGTTCCTAATTCTTATGTTTTTTTATGTAAGACCGATACAAAATATTTGTTCAACGCCTCTGCCATTTCCCTGTTCTCCATTATTAATTCACCAGTCCCATCCTCCGGGGACCAACATTTACTTTAGCCGCTCTTTTCCTTTTTATGTACCTACAGAAACTCTTACTATCTGTTTTTAAATTTTGTGCTCGTTTACTTTCATAATCTATCTTCCCTCTCAATCATTTTTTTAGTCGTTCTCTGCTGGCTTTTAAAAATGTCTCAATCCTCTGGCCTCCCACTAGTCTTGGCCACATTGTGTGCCTTTGTTTTCTATTTGATACTCTCCCTTATTTCCTTAGTTAGCCACGGATGGTTATCCCTTCTCTTATAGTCTTTCCTTCTCATTGGGATATATTTTTGTTGCGAGTTATGAAATGTCTCCTTAAGTGTTTGCCACTGCTCATCAACTGTCCCATTCTTCGTTCTATTTTCCCAGTCCACTTTCGCCAACTCTGCCCTCATACCTTTGCAGTCTCCTTTATTTAAGCTTGGGACCCTGGTTTGAGAACCAACTTTCTCACCCTCCAACTAACTCTAACCCTAAACCATATTATGGTCACTCATACCAAGAGGATCTTTTACTACGAGATCATTTATTAATCCTGCCTCATTACACAGTACTAAATCTAGGTTAGCCTGCTCCCAGGTTGGTTCCGCAACGTTCTGTTCAAGGAAACTATCTCGGATACACTCTATGAACTCCTCCTCAAGGCTACCCTGGCCAATTTGCTTTGTCCAATCAAAATGAAAGTTAAAATCACCCATGATCATTGTCATTCCTTTATTACAAGCTTCCATTATTTCTTGATTTATACTCCGTCCAACAGTGTAGCTATTGCTAGTTTGTATCTTAAATGCTACATTAGTAAAGTTTTCTTTTTTGTTTCCATTTCTTGAATCCATTACCGCCTTAATTGCTGACAATTTATTCCTGGAGGACAACATAAATAAAATTATTGAAGTCTTCCATTTTCTTATAAATACACACAATGAATGAGGGGAATGGGGTCAGCCATTTAGGACTGAGATGTGGAGAAATTTCTTCACTTAGAGGGTTGTGAATCTTTGGAATTCTCTACCCCAGAGGGCTGTGGATACTCAGTCGATGAGTATATTCAAGACAGAGATGGATAGATTTTTGGGCACTAAGGGAATGAGGGATCGGGTGGAAAAGTGGAGTTAATGTAGAAGTTCAGCCATGATCTTATTGAATGGTGGAGCAGGCTCGATAGGCCGTATGGCCTATTCCTGCTCTTCTTACATTCTTATGAACCAGGATTCCTATTGCAATGAATGAATTTGTGAATGTGCAAGATTTAAGACATTGCAACCAAGAACTCGGTTTGGACATACACTTGATTCATTTGAAATATCTGGAATAATGATCGTTAAAATTGCATAATTTAGCATAGCTTGGCGTGATGATTTATTGAAAAATTCTAACAGAAAGCAAGGATGATTGGCGTGGTGGAGTGATTGCTTCCACGGCGATGGTACCGTACTGCAGGAGAGAGACGGGACGGGGTTTTTGACCCAGAGGAATCCTGGCAAGTGGGGCACCGCCCACTCTCTGACGTCGTTGGGCAACAGGTACAGAAACCTGCCTGGGTTCGGTGGAAGCGAGAGTGGACAATGTGATCGCTTGGAAAGTTAGTTCGGAAGATGGAGTGCTCGCTGTTTGTTTGTTGCGCGCTCCTCACCCTGTCCGCGGGGGCACTCGCCACTCCCGGCGCTGTTGACAACAACGGTCAGTTTTCCAACTTTCCCATTCCAGCTTTCAAAGCGGGAGCGTTCGGGGCATGTCCGAGCGTTTGGTGTTTACGAGGACTTTTCGATTTGTCTATTATTTCGCGTGTGTTAAAGGTGTGGAAGTGTTGCGGAAAGTTTGGTGCTGAGCTGGTGGTGGGAAGCTGGGCAGGAGAAGAGATTGAAAAGCCGGCAGCGGAGGAGTTGTCTCACTTTAATCGCCCACCTGAAGCAATGCCAGTCTAAAAATATTGTCCAAGTCATTCATTAACGTGTTTGCAGTGATTGCTGTGTGTTATTAACACGCATTCAGCCAATAGCCATTTATGGCAAACCAGTAACTAGAATTGTACAGAATGTTTCTGTCACAATTCGATGTTGACCAAACATTTTGGGAAAAAAGACAATCCGAGGACATAACTTCAATTTTATCTCAATTTCCATTTCTTTTGCGATTCTAATGAAGATTGTAAATGTCTAAATACAATGTTGTATTTGCATTTTGGTTGGATATTATTAGAATGGTCCTAACATACTGAGAAAGTTAACAGTGCTGCATTGTATTTTGACATGTGACTGGAGTGACTTGCTGTTGCATCCAAAGCTAATTTTGGGATGGGATGCTGATGACAAATGCAAGTCCTATCTCAAAGCAGAGAAATGGCAATAATTCGGTGATCTTCCTCATTCTGTCATCTTTTGTGACAAGAACAGGCCAATGAATATAGAGTCTGCACAAACAATATTATGGACCTCACTCTCGACTTGCCGCGGCAATCTCTGATATCATATGGGCCTAAAGTTTCCGCTAGTTAGCACAGTCCTGCTTAAATCGGCCAAACCAACGGAAAAGATTACAGAATTTTAAACTATGTCAAACATAAATAGAGTTTCCGCAATCTTTAACGCGAGTTTAAAAAATATTGTGTTAGAAGCTGGCCCGACTCACAAAACTGGCCGCGCCCCCAGTTTGAAATACTGAGCGTGGCGAGTTTCCGCCGATTGCGCCTGTTTGTGACCGTTTGAGGAAGCTCTTCAAATTGAGCTCGTTTATTTAGGCGCACAGGCACTAGTAGGCACGTTTTAAAAGTTTTTAAATGTTAAAAAAGTATTTCATTTACTAAGAAACTGACTAGTGTACCTCAATGAAAGTAGTAAATGGTTCGGTATAGTTTTTTTTAAACTTATTGTCAGTGATTTTAAAATCAGGTTGCTCACAGGTGAAGAACTGGACATTCTTATTAACAATGCTATTTTTGTGACAAAACCATTTTCAGCTGTATTGATAAAACTGTACAAGGTTCCCACTCTTAAACACAATGATTTTTTTTTATTGCAAAGAAAAAAAACCAAACAGTTCCATTCTATTATGCTGCCCGATTGCACTGGTTCATGGAAGATTTTATGTTTGTGATATATGCAATGAGTTTGGGAAGAAACTTGATCCATAACTTCACTTCTGAAAAATTGCACAATTACAAGTGCAGTCTGCACCCAGTTTGCCGATTGCACCCAAAGCGGAAACTCTACCCCCAAAATTTAAATTACTCCATGTCTTATGTCAGTGGCACTAGCTCCAACACATGAATGTTGCCACACATGCACAAATGTATATTAAGGTATTTGTGTGCAACGATTAACACAGTCGACAACAGTTTTCAGAATGTTATGTGAATATCTATGCTCTGAAGCCCTCCTGGCATGAATGAAATATCACTAAAGCTTCATGCTAAAAGGATTCACGTCCTCAGTCAGCTTATTTATCATGCTGATTCTCGTCTGGAGGGGAAAAGGAGGTGAAAAACCTTGACAGCAGTGAATATATAATACAGATTTTTTAGTGTTCACTGCTGTGCAATTCGTTAAAATTCTCACATTTTAAAGTGAATTGAAGCACTTTTTTCTTCCCATGGAATATCATGTATTAAAGGCGCCACCCCCGCCAACACCCCCGACCCCCCCCAATAACTTTCTGAACTTTTTTGGTCTAACAGCCTCCATTTGGACTGTTAATCTTTCAGGCCATGGAACGGGTACTGATTTGCCAACTGGAACAAGAAAGTTAAATGGCAACCATACATGTAACTTCCTGTCTGAAAATAAAATATTGTAACAATTGTTTCTGAAAGTTGCAATATTTGATTTCAGGTAACCCCTGTAAACTTCTAAATTGGGAATAAATGAAGCAACAGTTTCTTTAAAAGTAGTGAAAGACATTTATATTTGGTTAAGTTTGAATTTGAAACACAATCAAAATGTCACATTTTAAATATTGCTAGAAGCAACCTGAAAAATATTTCTTGAAATAATGTTTGAAATGTGTTTGCATTCTAATACTATCCACTGCATAATAATGTGTGTCATACTCTTCGTCATACTTATATTTTTGACTTGTCTCCAAAGTGAGTGAAGACATTATTGAAGGAACTCTTTTGAAATAAAATAATAATAGGATTGGGCCGAATCAACATAGAAACATAGAAACATAGAAAATAGTTGCAGGAGTAGGCCATTCGGCCCTTCGAGCCTGCACCACCATTCAATACGATCATGGCTGATCATTTCCTCAGTACCCCTTTCCTGCTTTCTCTCCATACCCCTTGATCCCTTGAGCCATAAGGGCCATATCTCACTCCCTCTTGAATATATCCAATGAACTGGCATCAACAACTCTCTGTGGTAGGGAATTCCACAGGTTAACAACTCTCTGAGTGAAGAAGTTTCTCATCTTGGTCCAAAATGATAGGTCCAAGTCAGCATAGATTTGTGAAAGGGAAATCATGCTTGACAAATCTTCTGGAATATTTTGAGGATGTTTTCAGTAGAGTGAACAAGGGAGAACCAGTTGATGTGGTATATTTGGACTTTCAGAAGGCTTTCGACAAGGTCCCACACAAGAGATTAATGTGCAAAGTTAAAGCACATGGGATTGGGGGTAGTGTGCTGACATGGATTGAGAACTGGTTATCTGACAGGAAGCAAAGCGTAGGAGTAAATGGGTACTTTTCAGAATGGCAGGCAGTGACTAGTGGGATATCGCAAGTTTCTGTGTTGGGGCCCCAGCTGTTTACATTGTACATTAATGATTTGGACGAGGGGATTAAATGTAGTATCTCCAAATTTGCGGGTGGCAGTGTGAGCTGCGAGGAGGATGCTATGAGGCTGCAGAGTGACTTGGATAGGTTAGGTGAGTGGGCAAATGCATGGCAGATGAAGTATAATGTGGATAAATGTGAGGTTATCCACTTTGGTGGTAAAAACAGAGAGACAGACTATTATCTGAATGGTGACAGATTAGGAAAAGGGGAGGTGCAACGAGACCTGGGTGTCATGGTACATCAGTCATTGAAGGTTGGCATGCAGGTACAGCAGGCGGTTAAGAAAGCAAATGGCATGTTGGCCTTCATAGCGAGGGGATTTGAGTACAGGGGCAGGGAGGTATTGCTACAGTTGTACAGGGCCTTGGTGAGGCCACACCTGGAGTATTGTGTGCAGTTTTGGTCTCCTAACTTGAGGAAGGACATTCTTGCTATTGAGGGAGTGCAGCGAAGGTTCACCAGACTGATTCCCGGGATGGCGGGACTGACATATCAAGAAAGACTGGATCAACTGGGCTTGTGTTCACTGGAGTTCAGAAGAATGAGAGGGGATCTCAGAGAAACGTTTAAAATTCTGCCGGGTTTAGACAGGTTAGATGCAGGAAGAATGTTCCCAATGTTGGGGAAGTCCAGAACCAGGGGTCACAGTCTAAGGATAAGGGGTAAGCCATTTAGGACCGAGATGAGGAGAAACTTCTTCACCCAGAGAGTGGTGAACCTGTGGAATTCTCTACCACAGAAAGTTGTTGAGGCCAATTCACTAAATATATTCAAAAAGGAGTTAGATATAGTCCTTACTACTAGGGGGATCAAGGGGTATGGCGCAAAAACAGGAATGGGGTACTGAGGTTGCATGTTCAGCTATGAACTCATTGAATGGCGGTGCAGGCTCAAAGGGCCGAATGGCCTACTCCTGCACCTATTTTCTATGTTTCTATGTTTCTATGTTTCTAAATGGTTTACCTCTTATCCTTCGACTGTGTCCCCTGGTTCTGGACTTCCCCAACATCGGGAAGATTCTTCCTGCATTTAACCTGTCCCGTCCCCTCAGAATCTTATGTTTCTATAAGATCCTCTCTCATACTTCTAATCCCCAGTGATTATAGGCCCAGTCGATCCAGTCTCTCCTCATATGTCAGTCCAGCCATCCTGGTAATCAGTCTGGTGAACCTTCGCTGCACTCCCTCAATAGCAAGAATGTCCTTCTTCAGATTAGGAGACCAAAACTGAATACGATATTCCAGGTGAGGCTTCACCAAGGCCCTATACAACTGCAGTAAGACCTCCCTGCTCCTATATTCAAATCCCCGAGCTATGAAGGCCATAGAAACATAGAAACATGGAAATTAGTTGCAGGAGCAGGCCATTTGGCCCTTCGAGCCTGCACCGCCATTCAATAAGATCATGGCTGATCATTCAACCTCAGTACCCCTTTCCTGCTTTCTCTCCATACACCTTGATCTCTTTGGCCGTAAGGGCCATATCTAACTCACTTTTAAATATATCTAACGAACTGGCCTCAACAACTTTCTGCAGTAGAGAATTCCACAGGTTAATCACACTCTGAATGAAGAAGTTTCTCCTCATCTCGATCCTAAATGGCTTACCCCTTATTGTTAGACTGTGACCTCTGATTCTGGAACTCCCCAGCAACGGGAACATTCTTGCTGCCTCCAACCTGTCCAATCCCGTCAGAATTTTATATGTTTCTGTGAGAACCCCTCTCATTCTTCTCAACTCCAGTGGATACAAGCCCAGTTGATCCAGTCTCTCCTCATATGTCAGTCCTGCCATCCCAGGAATCAATCTGGTGAACCTTCGCTGTACTCCCTCAATAGCAAGAACGTCCTTCCTCAGATTAGGGGACCAAAACTGAACACAATATTCCAGGTGTGGCTTCACCAAGGCTCTGTACACTGCAGTAAGACCTCCCTGCTCCTATACTCAAATCCCCTCGCTATGAAGGCTAACATGCCATTTGCCTTCTTCACCGCCTGCTGTACCTGCATGCCAACTTTTAATGACTGATGCACCATGACACCCAGGTCTCATTGCACCTCCCCTTTTCCTAATCTGCCGCCATTCAGATAATATTCTGCCTTCGTGTTTTTGCCCCCAAAGTGGATAACCTCACATTTATCCACATTATACTGCATCTGCTATGCATTTGCCCACTCACCTAATGTGTCCACGTCACCCTGCAGCCTCTTAGCGTCCTCCTCACAGCTCACACCGCCACCCAGTTTAGTATCATCTGCAAACTTTGAGACAATAAACTCAATTCCTTCATCTAAATCATTAATGTATATTGTAAATAGCTGGGCAGCACTGAGCCCTGCGCCACCCTACTAGTCACTGCCTGCCATTCTGAAAAGGACCCATTCATCTCTGTTTCCTGTCTGCCAACCAATTCTCTATCCACTTCAGTACATTACCCCCAATACCATGTGCTTTAATTTTGCACACCAATCTCTTGTGTGGGACCTTGTCAAAAGCCTTTTGAAAATCCAAAGACACCACATCCACTGGTTCTCCCTTGTCCACTCTACTAGTTACATCAGCAAAAAAATCCAGAAGATTTGTCAAGCATGATTTTCCTTTCATAAATCCATGCTGACTTGGACCGATCCTGTCACTGCTTTCCAAATGCGCTGCTATTTCATCTTTAATAATTGATTCCAACATTTTCCCCACTACTGATGTCAGGCTAACCGGTCTATAATTCGCTGTTTTCTCTATCTCTCCTTTTTTAAAAAGTGGTGTTACATTAGCTATTCTCCAGTTCATAGGAACTGATCCAGAGTCGATAGACTGTTGGATAATGATCACCAATGCATCCACTATTTCTAGGGCCACTTCCTTAAGTACTCTGGGATGCAGACTATCAGGCCCCGGGGATTTATCAGCCTTCAATCCCATCAATTTCCCTAACACAATTTCCCGCCTAATAAGGATATCCTTCAATTCCTCCTTCTCACCAGACCCTCGGTCCCGTAGTACTTCTGGAAGGTTATTTGTGCCTTACTTCGTGAAGACAGAACCAAAGTATTTGTTCAATTGGTCTGCCATTTCTTTGTTCCCCATTATAAATTCACCTGAATCTGACTGTAAGGGACCTACGTTTGTCTTTACTAATCTTTTTCTCTTCACATATCTATAGAAGCTTTTGCAGTCAGTTTTTATGTTCCTGGCAAGCTTCCTCTCATACTCTATTTTCCTCCTCCTAATTACCCTTTATCTTCCTCTGCTGAAGTTTAAATTTCTCCGAGTCCTCAAGTTTGCTGCTTTTTCTGGGCACTTTATCTGCCTCTTCCTTGGATTTAACACTACATTATCCTTAATTTCCCTTCCTAGCCACGGTTGAGCCACCTTCCCCGTTTTATTTTTACTCCAGACAGGGATGTACAATTGTTGAAGTTCATCCATGTGATCTTTAAATGTTTTTCATTGCCTATCCACCATCAACCCTTTAAGTATCATTTGCCAGTCTATTCTAGCCAATTCGCGTCTCATACCATTGAAGTTACTTTTCCTTAAGTTCAGGACCCTCGTCTATGAATTAACTGTGTCACTCTCCATCTCAATAAAGAATTCTACCATATTATGGTCACTCTTCCCCAAGGGGCCTCGCACAACAAGATTGCTAATTAGTCCTTTCTCATTACACATCAGCCAGTCTAGCATGGCCAGCCCTCGAGTTGGTTCCTCGACATATTGGTCCAGAAAACTATCCCTAATACATTCCAGGAAATCCTCCTCCACCGTATTGCTACCAGTTTGGTTAGCCCAATCTATATGCATATTAAAGTCGCCCATGATAACTGCTGTACCTTTATTGCACGCATCCCTAATTTCTTGTTTGACGTTGTCCCCAACCTCACTAGTACTGTTTGGTGGACTGTACACAACTCCCACTCACGTTTTCTGCCCTTTGGTACTCTGCATCTCCACCCATACAGATTCCACATCATCCAAGCTAATGTCCTTCCTTACTATTCCGTTAATTTCCTCTTTAACCAGCAACGCTACCCCACTTCCTGTTCCTTTCTGTCTATCCTTCCTAAATGTTGAATACCCCTGGATGTTGAGTTCCCAGCCTTGGTCACCCTGGAGCCATGTTTCCGTGATACTAATTATATCATATTCATTAATTGCTGCCTGTGCAGTTAATTCGTCCACCTAATTACGAATACTCCTCGCATTGAGGCACAGAGCCTTCAGGCTTGTCTTTTTAACACACTTTGCCCTTTTAGAATTTTGCTGTAATGTGGCCCTTTTTGATTTTTGTCTTGGGTTTCTCTGCCCTCCACTTTTACTTTTCTTCTTTCTATCTTTTGCTTCTGCCCCCATTCTACTTCCCTCTGTCTCCCTGCATAGGTTCCTATCCCCCTGGCATATTAGTTTAACCCCTTCCCAACAGCACTAGCAAACATTTCCCCTTGGACTTTGGTTCCGGTCCTGCCCAGGTGCAGACTCTCCGGTTTGTACTGGTCCCACCTCCCCCAGAACCGGTTCCAATGTCCCAGGAATGTGAATCCCTCCCTTCTGCACCACTCCTCAAGCCACGTATTCATCTGAGCTATCCTGCGATTGCTACTCTGTGTAGCACATGGCACTGGTAGCAATCCTGAGATTACTACCTTTTTTGAGGTCCTACTTTTTAGTCAAAATGGATTTATGAAAGGGAAATCAAGTTTGACAAATCTGTTAGATTTTTTTGAGGTTGTAACTAGTAGAATAGTTAAGGGGGAACCAGTGGATGTGGTGTATTTGGATTTTCAGAAGGCATTCAATAAGGTGCCACACAAGACGTTATTGAACAAAATTAGGGCTCATGGAATTGGGGGTAATTTACTAGCATGGATTGAGGATTGGTTAACAGACAGAAAAGAGAGAGCAGGAATAAACGGTAATTTTCGGGTTGGCAGGCTGTAACTCGTGAGGTGCCGCAAGGACCGATGCTTGGGCCCCAGCTATTCACAATCTATAATCAATGAAATTTTCATTGAGGGGACCAAATGTAATATGTCCAAGTTTGCTGATGATGCAAAGCTAAGTTGTGACGAGGATGCAAAGAGCCTTCAAGGGGATATAGACAGGCTAAGTGAATGGGCAAGAACATGGCAAATGTGGAGAAATATAAAGTTATCCACTTTGGTAGGAAAATAGAAAAGCAGAGTATTTTTTACATGGTGAGAGATTGGGAAATGTTGCTGTTCAGAGGTATCTAGGTGTCCTTGTACACGACTCACCTAAAGTTAACATGCAGGTTCAGCAACAATTAAGAAAGCAAATGGTATGGTGGCCTTTATCACAAGAGGATTTGAGTATAAGAGAAAAGATGTCTTACTGCAGTTATATCAGGCCCTGGTGAGACTGCACCTGGAGTATTCTCTACAGTTTTGGTCTCCTTATCTGAGGAAGGATAAATTTGCCATTGAGGGAGTGCAACAAAGGTTTACCAGACTGATTCCTGAGATGGGGGATTGTCCTATGAGGAGAGATTGAGTAGACTAGGCCTATATTCTCTGGAGTTTAGAAGAATGAGAGGTGATCTCATTGAAATATAAACATTCTTACAGGAACTTGACAGGGTACATGTTGGGAGGATGTTTCCTCTGGCTGAGGAGTCTAGAACCAGGGGTCACAGTCTCAGAATCAGGGGTCAGCCATTTAGGACTGAGATGAGGAGAAACTTCTTCACTCAGAGGGTGGTGAATCTTTGGAATTCTCTACCCCAGAGGACTGTGGAGACTCAGTCTTTGAGTATATTCAAGACAGAGATTAATAGATTTTTGAATATTAAAGGAATCAAGGGATATGGAGAGAGTGCAGGAAAGTGGAGTTGAGGTTGAAGATCAGCCATGATCTTATTGAATGGCAGAGCAGGCTTGAGGGTCCGAATGGCCTACTCCTGCTACTAATTTTTATGTTCTTGTGTAACTCAGCTAACTTAGAACCAATTAAAATCACATTTCAGACCTGGTCTGTGTGGCTCAATATTGCAGCATACAACGAGTTGAATCGTTAAGCTACCGGGAGTATTTCTTCGCTTCATGTAATAATTTTCTTTTCAAGTGGCTACTAAGTTAACTTATCTCAGTTTGAACAGCAGTTGTGCCACTGCAGTTGGTTTCAGTGTCTTTGGATTGGAGGGGGGGCAATATCCATTCGAATACCTGATTGTTCTTTGGTGATGAGTGTGAGTGTGAATGTTGAGTGAGGACATGGTTGGGCGTGGCTGTTAAGCCTTCAGTGGTTGAATGGCCTGCCAAAAGTGATTGTGTACACTCATATTTAAAAGATAACTTGGGTGATGTACAGGAGGGCTGCTGCTGCCCTTGGAGCAGTACGCCAACCACTGGCGGACCCTCTCAATGTTTGTGATTTAAGAAAACTAAAAAAAATATCTCTAAGTGTAACATGTAATAGATCATCAAAGTTGAAACGACTAAGGGGGAGACTTTCGCCTTCATTTTCGGCAATTTTCTCAGTAGTACAGCAGTTGCTGTGAGAGAAACCGCCCGGCGAAAGTTTCCCCCTTACTTTTTAAATGGAACCGCCCACATCTCAAAACGGCCGCCAGGAGCAAACCGGCGAGAGAATCGCCAGGGCGTAAGTTAACGAAAACCCATCCAGATCGCCGAGGGAACCACCCCTTGGAAGCAGCCTGAAATACGGCAGTAGGTGATTATTCTGCAAAGAAAGGTAAGTTAACGGTTCTTTTTTTTAATTGTAAAATGGTGATTAGCTGTAAAACTATCTTGGGAATGTTTTCTACATTTTTTTTTGTGAAAATTTGTTTTTATTGTTTCCACCCCTCCCTAGGCCCAACCGTAGCCTCACAGTAAATTTTAAAAACATTTTAAGAACCGCCCGTTTCGCCTTTAACCGACCAGAATATTGGTGCAAGATCCATTTTTTCGGAGAGTGGTATTTCTTACCTTTTTATTGTGGAAATTTTCGCCAGCGTTATTTGCAGAACATTCGCGGTGTTTCTGGGTGGCAATCGGGCGGTGAGGGGCTTTAGGGAAAGTCTAGCCCTTAGAGAAAATTTGACGATTTTATAAAATTTGTAATGTTCTTCGAGTGGTGTCAAACAAAATGGATGTTAAATTACAGAACTAAACTCTTATTTTCATAACGATGAAAAAAAGTAACAGCATTGAAGCTCCTTTGTAATGCTCCTTTTAAAAGGGATAGTTGACTTTGATGCTCTTCTAAAGTCATCAATATACGCCCCAGCCGCAAAAACCCTTCTGGTGCACGGTTTTGATCCTTGCCTCTGAATGACGTGCTATTGCAGTAAGTATAAATGGATGTTACTGGTGGCATTTGGCATTGAGCCTGTCGTGTTGAGTCTGGTCATGGACAAGCTGACCTCTCAGTCTTCTTCTGCTATTTCTGGCCAGGGCAAAGCTACCTCTGATAATCTGGGAAGGCCTGCCCAGCCTGGCTTGCATCTTCTCTTTGTTGTCAAATCCTCGCGCATGATGAACGGGTCAATTTAGTGCCCAGTGTATCTAATACAATTACTAAAACTTTTCCAGTGTCCCATTTCAAATGTTTTTTTTATGTCAGTGCAATTATTCAATTTTAAGTTCAATGTTAAACTTAAGATATCACCAAAGCAGGTTTGAGATGGATTTTCTTTTTAAAAACAGCATGAGTCCTGTATTGTTTTCCAGATAGACATTGCTACTTGTTTATTGCCTTTCCTGTGATTTTTGTTTTCTGCATGCAGCTGCTCCTTCGTGGCCCAGCTAAGTAATATATCTTTTAAAACCATGGAACTGCCAACGTAGCAAAAGTTGTATTGAGAGCAACAATCAACAAAACCAAATAGAATTCTGATCTACACTGCCAAATCAATGGCGTACAAGTCTGAGGCTGATCTGCCAAAAATGTAAAGTGCGTTGATCAGACAGCACCTTAAGCACTGCACTCAGTTTTGGTCCTTGAAGGAACAGGAAAACACCCAAGTGGTGCTGATCCTGGTGTTAGAGAATAGAGATGTGAGGAAAGATTCGAAAAGCTCCAATTTTCCAGCATTGAAATGAGTTGCAAGGAGAT
Source organism: Pristiophorus japonicus (assembly GCF_044704955.1). Lineage (NCBI taxonomy): Eukaryota > Metazoa > Chordata > Chondrichthyes > Pristiophoridae > Pristiophorus > Pristiophorus japonicus. Next base: position 187,348,246 of record NC_091981.1, read on the forward strand.
CTTGTGGAAAAGAAAAGGTCACTTGAAGCACAATTTCATGTTAAACTAAACTATAGGACAAGGGAACATTGGTACAAATTAGCAAATGAGAAGTTCAGGACAGATGTTTTGAAGCATTTTTTCAAGCAAAGTTTTGCTTTTACGGTACTGCAGGAAAACTGTTGAATTATTCCGGAGGCAGTTGCACATTGTGATGGTGGGCCTCAAGGTTTCTGTGGATGGATCAGCTCGGTGGTTGGGCTGAATTGAATTCTCTAATCTGTAATACTCCTTTGTGATTATTGTAATAAAATGGTGCACAAGATCACTGTCATATTTTGCTGTTGACATGTTTAACAAACCCGCAGTGTTTAAAATGGTAAGTGGATAGTTGGTTTCTTTCCACAGTATCACATTTTAAGTTCCAGTGGAACATGAAACCTTTGGAATTCAAATCAGTATATTTATTGTCATCTCAATAGTGCAGGGGTGTGAAATGTTCCAGGAAATGGCTGCAGAGAACTGAAAGGATAGCCAACATTAAAATGCATTATCAGTGATTGTCTCAGCAACAACGGTTCTACAAAGAAGTCACAGCAATCCTGTCCACATGATGTCCTTTAATATGTAAAGATGCAGTTGCTCTCATTGATTGTGGCCAGTAACAGCTCAAACACTGGGTAAAATTCACTTTTACAGAATGGGCTATAATTTATGACACTGTTACTCCAAATTAAGTTGCTGTTATGGGTAGAAAACTTTGATTCTAGGCATTATGGCAAAGCAGACTTTATTCAACAGGTATATATGGTAAGATTAGAAATTTTAGTTTTCATAGTTCACTTATATACCTGTAATATAGTGAAAGAGATCATATTTTTGATATAGATAATAGCATTTAATATAACAACAACTTGCATTTATATAGTTCCTTTAACGTCGTAAAACGTCCTAAGGCGTTTTACAGGAGTGTTACCAAACAAAATTTGACACCTAGCCACATAAGGAGATATTGGGACTGGAAGAGGTTTTAAGGAGGCATCTTACAGGAGGAGATACAGATAGAGAGGCAGAGAGATTTAAGGAGGGAATTCCAGAGCTTAGGGCTTAGGTAGCTGAAGGCACAGCTGCCAATGGTGGAGCGATGAGCATCAAGGATGTGCAAGGGGCCAGAATTGGAGGAGCACAGAGATCTCAGAGGGCTGTAGGGCTGGAGAAGGTTACAGAGATAGGGAGGGATGAGGCTATGGAGGGATTTGAAAACAAGGATGAGAATTTTTAAGTTGAGGCGTTGCCTGACCAAGAGCCAGTGTAAGTTAGCGAACACTGTGAAGGTGCCTTGGTGCTGGGCCATGAGGTTGCAGATTGTGGTGGAATACAATTTTGCTGCTGCTGATGGCCCTCAGCGCCTCATGGATGCCTAGTTTTGAGCTGCTAGATCTGGTCTGAATCTATCCAATTTAGCACGGCAATAATGCCACACAACATGATGGAGGGTGTCCTCTGTGAGTTGGGTTTTCGTCTCCATAATGACTGTACGGTGGTCAATGCTTCCAATTCTGTCATGGACAGATGCATCTGTGACAGATAGCTTGATGTGGATGAGATCAAGTAGGTTTTTCCTTAATGTTAATTTTCTCACCATCTGCCGCAGTCCTATTCTGGCAGCAGTCCTATTCTAGCAGCTAGGTTCTTCAGGACTCGGCCAGCTGGGCCAGTCGTGGTGCTACCGAGCCACTCTTGGTGATGGACATTGAAGTCCCCCAGAGTACATCCTGTGCTTTTGCTACCCTCAGTGCTTCTTCCAAGTGGTGTTCAACATGGTGGAGTACTGATTCATCAGCTGAGGGAGGACGATAGGAGGTAATCAGCAGGAGATTTCCTTGCTCAAGCTTGACCTGAAGACATGAGACTTCATGGGGTTCGGAGACAATGTTGAGTATTCCCAGGGCCACTCTATCCCAACTGTACACCACTGTGCTGCCACCCCTGGTGGGTCTGTCCTGCTGGTGGGACAGGACATACCCAAGGATGGTGTTGGAGGAATCTGGGACATTGACTGAAAAGTATGATTCTGTGGGATAGCTCTCCCAATTTTGGCACAAGTCCTCAGATGTCAGTGAGGAGCACTTTGCAATATCAACTGGGCTGGGTGTGCCGTTGTGTCCGAAACTGGTGCCGAGCTCGTCGCCGGGTGGTCTGCATGGTTTTATTCTTATTATTGTTATTCTTAGTGGCTGTGTTGGCCATTTCAGAGGGCAATTAAGAATTAGCCAAGACTTCCCCAGCTTCCATGGTGGGATTTGAACTTGCGTCTCTGGATCATTAGTCCAAACCCTCTGAATTACTAGACCAGTAACACAACCGCTATGCTACCATTCCCTCCAGGAACACATAACTTTAAAGCAGAAACTGATGTAATGGACAAGAGAGATTTTAAATATTGAGAACATATGAGTAGAGAAGGAGACTTGCAGTGAACTCGAAGCAAAATGCAGATTGGGTGATTGATGATCACTTCCGTTCAGTCTGCAAGCGTTAATTCTCCGCCCCACTCCCACTCTGAGCTCTCTGTCTTGGGCTCCAAAACTGTTCCAATGAAGCTCAACGGAAGCTCAAGAAACAGCATCTTTCGATGAAGTACTTTACAACCTTCCGAACTCAACATCAATTTCAGAACATAACATTTTTCGGACAACAGTTTCTGCTGTTCATTTAATCATTCCCATCTTCTACCCTAATATAGACCTTCCCTTTTGTCCTTTCCTCCCCTCCCCTCCTCCACTTTCTCTGCATCTGTACTTGCTTAAAACCTGTTACATCTGTAATGTTTTTCCAATTCTGACGAAAGGTAATTTCTCTCCACAGATTCTGCCTGGCCTGCTGAGTATTTCAAGCATTTTCTGTTTATATTACAGTGAACTAGACTTGTGTCAACCATCCATTAGGGGGACAGTTTCCTGAGTCTGTACCCAGGTGCACTGGATTGCTGAGACATAGCAAATATTGGAAATTAATAGAATAATAATCGGGTGGGTTCCTTTACAGGCGTGTGCTCTGAACCTACCCAACTTTCTGATGTTTCCTATGCCTGGATGATACAGTGCCAGGAAAATCTCCACCATTGAGTCCATAGTTTTGATTCTGTCCACAGCCTAGCTTTAAACTATGTCATTGCAGGCACATGTTCCTCCAATAGCAGGTAATATCCCTCGCTAAAATGTAAAATAAATTATAGTAACTGTGCAAAACCACGGATTAATTTTGGCTTTAAAGTCCCATTCATCTGCATGTACGCAGTTACTGAATCCTCCTCCAAACTCGGGTTCGGAAACTGAAATGTTTGTCATATAAAATGAGAATCAGAAGGAGGAGCAGTAAGCGTTTGGCCTGCAGCACAAAGAAAGTAAGTCAGGTAGGATGACTTGCATTGTATCTGAGCTCCATATCTGCACTGTTGACTAATTGAATTATCAGGATCTGGGTTTATCCAGAAGGCTTATGCAGTTTAAGACATTAGGGTGTATAGACTGTGCAAATTGTTCAGCAAACTAGATGATTGGAAATGCACTCGGGTAAGCTTTCATTTTCTTTGTAAATCACAGCACTTTTCAGTATTTCTTATATTTAACTGGGGAGAGAAGAGTGAGGATTGTTGCTTCTGAGAATGGAATACTTTCAGTATCAGATCTAGCATGACTTGTATGCTAACTAAAGTCTGACTCTGTCCCAACTATGACCTGGAATTTGCGGTGGGTGAGGTGGGTACTGATGGTGAAGTTTCAGCGTTCTCTATCATTTCTGTGATGTATGTAGCACTTAAACCACTGACTCCACACGGTCTGGTGTTGTAGTAACTGCTGTGACCTTAGTCCTTTATTGTGTAACTCCAGAGTGCCTCTCAGGTGTGGTGGGCAGCCTTTTATACTCTTGTCTTGCAGGTACTTGCAGGTCTCCCACCACAGCGCCCTCTGTGGCACACTATTGTACTTATACATTTAATGTACCAGGACAATACATAACATCTCACTCCCTCCCCCCGCCCCCCCCAGTTCCAAAAGCCATTGCTGGTGACCTCAGCCTTGTTCGTCCTGGTTGATTTTTGAGTGAGAGTCCATGACCATCCACTTCCCTCTTCTCCCCTGATAAAGTAAACGAGCATAACCTCCAACAGAAAGCAGGTATACATAGACAGTACATTTTTATGGTACATATAATATGTGGTACAGATGTTATGTCAAAAGGTTGCAGGTACACTGAACAGTTATTTAATCCCAGCTCCTCTGGGTGAGGTACGGTGGCGGTATACAGCCCCTTTTTGCCCGAGGTAATGGGCTGCGCTGAGACAGGGTATCACAACTGGTGCGTTGCTTCTGTTCTCAGAAAGTAGTCACCTTGGCAGCTCATCTGCAGCTGCTGAACCATTGCATGAATCACATAAATCGAAAATCGCATTCGTCCATTAGTCATGTTAGTCACGGATCCATTACCCTTTTACTTGTACCTCGTGGTATTAACTCTTTTCGTAATTCATATCTATTATTTTAAACACAGTAACCATTCAGCATTAAAATATTAACTCTTATCATAAATCTGTTATCCTACATTCACATAGCTCATTTAGACTTGCTCTTGCCTTACAAAAGTCTCTTTGTGGGGACCGCCAACGGTGTAAGGCCCTTTTAAGACTCCTGGGTACATTTCCCTTTTAAGACGCCATCTAGTGTTTCCCATGAGACTTTCACTGGGCGCCGCCATTTTAGTTGCTCTGCTGGCCTTTGTCTGCAGAGCTCTGTTGCCACGAGACTCACCACCATCTTGAGCTCGCTGACAAAGAAGGAACAGAAGGAACAAAGAAGGAAGAAAGAAGAAAAACGGCTCAGAGCAACTTATCTTGACTCTGGCGGAAGTGGCTCCCTGGACTCGATCAGTCATAGTCCTTGTGAGAGCGGCCTCTGTAATTGCTGCCGCATCCGCCGTTCTGGCTCGCATTCTCCCGAGTCACACCAACCGCCGCCGTAGCCTCCGCCGCCACTGTAGCCTCTGCTCCTATCGCTGCCCCCGCAACTGCCGCCTCTCCTGCGGCCGCCGTAGCCGCCTCTCCTGCGGCCGCTGTGGCCGCCACCACCGTAGCCGCTACCGCCGCCCGACTTTTCCTCTGCGTGGGCCCCCCCGGATTTGTTGGCCATCCATGGCCCTCCCGCTCATCGCCTGCAGCGCCCCGCTGGCCCGCACCCCAGCGATCGGCCCGCACCTACAAGACTGCTCTTCCAGGGTCTGCTCGTCTGAGGAGGCTGAGGCTGCAGGATTGCTTGAGGTCAGGAGTTTTGGACTGCTGTCGCCTGTGTGGGGATTAAGGCTGCAGCTGAACGGCTTCTTTCTCCTCCAGCTCGGTCGGCGCTGCTCTTTGGGAATCCGGGGGACAGCTCCCACGGACATTTCCCATCCACCTCCTGCCGAGAAGCGTCGGCCCAACACCTGCAATGACCCACAAAGGTATACCGTGCATCTCGCCCCCGTGAGATACCTGCACATCCGCTCTGCCAAGAACGGGTATCAGTTCCTTGGTGTAGGTACGCAGCTTCGCTGTGACCGGGACCAACTTGGGTCGTGCAGCTGGGTTGACCCACAGTTTGTCAAAAGTTTCCTGACTCATCAACGACGGACCCAATCCAGTATCGACTTCCATACTCATTGGGACTCCGTTAATTTTGACTTCCGTCGTCACCGGGGCCGAACCGTCGGTACACGTATACACTCCAAATGCCTCATCTTCTGCCTGCTCCTCACTGCAAAATGGACCCTCTACCATCTCTTCAGCCAGACGGTGAGTCAGGTTTCTTTTGCACATATGCTGAAGATGGCCTTTCGTGTGGCAGGTATTGCATGTGTACTCCGCAAATCTGCACCAGTGAGCCCCATGGCTTCCTCCGCAGCGCCAGCATGGTGCTGCTTGATTGGCCCCCCTCAGCGGACTCTAAGTTCCAGGACCCCGAGGTCCGTGCTCTCTGCCCTGGGCAGAGCCACTTCTGCGGTTTTGTCCGTGGTGGGCGCTATCCTGTGGACAGTGCCTGCCGGGTTCGAGACTGTGTGGAACATCTGCTTGGTGCTGCAAGTCGAGGTCATAAATGCCCGGCTGATAGTGATGGCTTGCTTCAGGGTGACTGTGGGTTCAGTGGATAGCAGCCTGTGAAGGAGACCCTCATGGCCAATCCCCATAACAAAAACGACTTGCAACGCCTGGTCAAGGTGTGTGCCAAAATCATATGGCGCCGTGAGTCTCCTGAGGTCCGCAGCATATTTGGTGACATCTTGGTCTGCAGTGGTGGTAGAATTTGTGCAGGCCGTGAGTATGCTCTCCTTCGGTTTCAGTTGGTCACGAATGAGTGTGATCAGCTCCTCATATGACTTGTCCCTGGCGCTCTCGGGTGCCAGCAAATCCCTGATGATACAGTAAACCTCATCGCCACAACTGGAAAGCAATATCGCCTTATGCTTCTCTCTCAGTGCGTCCGTGTTCACCGTCAGGTCGTTTGCTGTGAAGTAGTACTCGAGCCTTTCCGTAAAGGCCTCCCAATCATTGCCCACCGTAAAATCCTTTAACGAGCCCAGAATAACCATGGTTGCGTGAAGTTCGTCTGTGTCCTTGTCGCCAATGTGATGTATGTAGCACTCAAACCACTGACTCCACACGATCTGGTGTTGTAGTAACTGCTGTGACCTTAGTCCTTTATTGTGTAACTCCAGAGTGCCTCTCAGGTGTGGTGGGCAGCTTTTTATTCTCTGTCTTGCAGGTACTTTCAGGTCTCCCACCACAGCGCCCTCTGTGGCACACCATTGTACTTATACATTTAATGTACCTGGACAATACGTAACAATTACCCCTCTGAAACTGACCATAATTTCAGCATTTAGTGCATTCTCATCTAAACACGGAAATCCTGAGGTTGTGGTCAGTCATTCGCTGCTCCAACACAGGCTGCGCTGCGTACGCCCCCTCCCCATAGCTGGCAATCGGGGAAATCAGTGAAACTGATGAAAACCTGGGCTTTTCTGCAGTAATATCATTGTTAAATACCTCATTAAATGTTAAGCCTTGTTAGAATAGGTGTAACTGGGGTTTTAAGAGCGTATTGACTGGTAAACACAAAATCTGGCCCTGAAAAACTAATTTATATTTTCGTGGTGTGTCAAATTTCTCCATTGTAATAAAAATTTTAAATTTATGAATACTTAATTTTAAAAAAAAGGTTCATGATATTTTAGCTTCTACCTTATCTCTATGAAAGTCCCAATATTTATTTTGCTTTCTGTAACATTCTTTAAAATTCTGAATGAAAGAAGCTTCTCGTTTCCTGTCTGTGATAATTCTTCAAAGTGATTGACTGACTGTTGAGACAACTTGTTGATGTCACTGCAACATCACCATAGGAATCTCCGTGATCGAGCGCTGCATCAGTTGAACGTTGAAAAAGGCAAACTTCTCGCCACAAAGATCGCGAGACCGCAAATTATGAGCCAATATGTCTTAACCCCAAATCTTGAAGCGCCGCTGACTGTAGTGATGTTTTGGACACATGCTCACTAGATGGTTCTCATCTCTGGTGTTTTCAATCACTTTGTTCCCAATGAACGCACTGTGAGCTTGCTCAGTCACTGCTTCCTAAAGGTTGGTGCTATACACACTGATTTTGTATCAGCAGGGCCTGGAGAGAGTTCAGGCCAAGGAGCAAGGGTGCGGGGAAGGCTCTGAGGCAAAGCATAAGAAATGAAGGTAAAATAATTCTAAATTACAAACAGGTGGCTAACCAAACAGATTTTGAAGTGAAACTGATAGGAATTTTTTTAAATAATACCTTAGAATGGGAGAAGAAGTCTAAGCTGGTTATTAAACAAATTGGGGCTCATGGGATTGGAGGCAATATATTAGCATGGACTGAGGATTGGTTAACGGACAGAACACAGAGAGTAGGAATAAATGGGTCATTTTCGGGTTGGCAAACTGTAACTAGTGGGGTACCGCAAGGATCAGTGCTTGGGCCTCAGCTATTCACAATCTAAATCAATGATTTGGATGAGGGGACCAAATGTAATATACCCAAAAGCAAAATACTGCGGATGCTGGAATCTAAAATAAAAAAAGAGAAAATGCTGGAAATACTCAGCAGGTCAGGCAGTATCTGTGGAGAGAGAAACAGAGATACCATTTCAGGTCGATGACATTTCGTAATATATCCAAATTTGCTGATGATACAAAGCTAGGTGAGAATGTAAGTTTGAGGAAAATACAAAGAGGCTTCAGGGGGATATAGATAGGGTAAGTGAGTGGGCAAGAACATGGTAAATGGAATATAATGTGGAGAAATGTGAAGTTATCCACTTTGGTAGGAAAAATAGAAAAGTAGAGTATTTTTTAAATGGTGAGAGATTAGGAAATGTTGGTGTTCAGAGGGACCTGGGTGTCCTTGTATATGACTCACTGAAAGTTAACATGCAGATACAGCAAGCAATTAAGAAAGCAAATGGTATGTTGGCCTTTATTACAAGAGGATTTGAGTATAAGTAAAGACGTCTTACTGCAATTATATAGGACCCTAGTGAACCACACCTGGAGTATTGTGTACAGTTTTGGTCTCCTTACCTAAGGAAGGATATATTTTCCATTGAGGGAGTGCGATGAAGGTTCACCAGACTGATTCCTGGGATGGGGGAGGGGGGAGGAGGGATTATCCTATGGGGAGGGATTGACTTGACTAAGCCTTTTTCTCTAGACTTTAGAATGAGAGGTGCTCTCATTGAAACATACCAAATTCTTACTTGCAGGGAGGATGTTTCTCCTGGCTCTGGAGAATGAAGGGTCACAGTCTCAGAATCAGGGGTTGGCCATTTAGGACTGAGATGAGTAGTAGTTTCTTCACTCAGAGAGTGTTGAATCTTTGGAATTCTCTGCCCCAGAAAGCGTTTGACTATTGGATATTAATGGAATCAAGGGATATGGGGATAGTGCAGGAAAGTAGAGTTGAGGTAGAAGATCAGCCATGATCTTATTGAATGGCGGAGTAGGTTTGAGGGGCCGAATGGCCTACTCCTGCTCCTATTTCTTGTGTTCTTATGTTCTTACTGGGCAGCGAGGTTGGAATGCTGACTGTGCTCTAAGCTTCATCTAGTGGTCAAAGTGAAGCTGCTGGTGTGACTGGGACCTATGACGGCTAATAGCTGCTCACTTAATAATGGGAAACCTAAAGTCTTGAATGATGCCCAAAACAGGATTCTGTGACATAAGTATTGATTTTAATATATTAGAAATTTCCCCACACATTTAAGTTATGGGGAGGAGAAAGAGGACTTGGGATGGACAGGCTACCAATAGTCAAGTTCTTTTTGGATATTGTTGACTTTTCATTTCAATGCCACGAATTTCAGTGGTAAGAAAATGAAGTTAGATGTCATATCTGATCCCACTGGTTTCAGGAACCCAGTCAAAAAGGTTGATGTTATTGAAGAATCTTTTCTCGTTGACAGTGGATAACAACAGTGAAATCATCTGTTCTGTGAACTCCTGCTCACTCAGTGCTTAATAAATGATGATTACGACCTAAAGCAACTGGAAGCACACAGATCGATGCCAAACATTATACTTCCACTAAAACAAGCTCCACTTGCCTGGATGAGTGCAGCTCCAACAACACTCCAGAAGCTCGACACCATCCAGGACAAAGCAGCCCACTTGATTGGCACCCCATCCAACACCTTAAACATCCACCCCCTCCACCACCGGCGTACCCATTATCATCGGCAGTTCCTCGAAATGAGGATGACTTGCTTCCACGCCAAAAAAGGATGAGTTCACAGGTGTTTCAATGAAGGACCCAATATTCCAGGTCGTGAACTACATCCTGAAGGGTGAAAGATGCCTGTGCGTGGATTTTTTTAACGTGTGGTGGCCGTTGCACGCCAGCCACACCACGGGCTTGAGAGAGCTAGGTCTTGCTCCAGTAGCAAGGGTTAACCAAGATGACTGGAGACCTGCTCTGCTGCACGGACCTAGTGCGCACACATATCGCAGTGTGGGCTGGCCCCGAACTCACGCCTCACCTGGGCCCCGATCACATCCCTCCATAGTCTCTCGCTGTGCCTGCTGTATCTGCCTACCTCGATGACGTCACTCTTCGCTGCCGTCACCCTCCTGCACCAGGCCGCGCTGCTCCCCGAGGTGGCATGTCTCCACGCTCCCAGGCTGCCGCACCACCGCTCCTTTTATGGCCCCGACCTGCCACTGGTGTACCATGGCTGCAGTGTGTACCATCTACAAGATCAGCAGTGCCTCCCAAACTCGCGACCTCCACCAAAGGACAAGGGCAGCAGACGCATGGGAACACCACCACCTCCACGTTCCCCTCCAAGTCACATGCCATCCTGATTTGGAAGCATATCGCCGTTCCTTCATTGTCCTTGGGTCAAAATCTTGGAACTTCCTAACAGCACTGTGGGAGCACCATCACCACACGGACTGCAGTGGCTCAAGAAGATGGCTCACCACCATCTTCTCAAGGGCAATTAGGGATGGGCAATAAATGCTGGCATTGCCAGTGACACTATATCCCGTGAACAAATTTTAAAAAACTGGCAGGATGACAGCAAAAATAAGCCACAGTCACAGAGAAGGCTGAATATAAGTTTGAGCCAAGCTCTGTTCCATTCTTAACCAGAGTCACACCAAACAGCAACTGTGGCATCTTCCTGTATGGGAGGTGATGGGAGGGGAAACAGTAAGGGACAGCCATGCCTGCACTGTTCTCAAACTTTCTGGCAGCCGGTTACTGGGCTCATTCTCTGGTCTAGCGAGCAATCTGTGTATTTACATTCCCGCCAATATAGATGTGAAGGTCAGATGGGGCTGGAGGTGGAGATCACAAGTTATAGGAAACGCATTGTGATTCTACAGGTAACTTTTTTTAAAGTGGTGTGATCTTTTTGATTAATCTGTTGCAGGGACCAGCTGGTTTCGTGGATGTTATAATTTCACAGTCTTGGACACTTGGGAGCCAATATTCCAGGCATCAAACTTGATTGAGCCAGCTATATGTGCAAAATATTGTCTTCAGGAAAGGTAAAGCTGCTTTCATACAATTTCTAAGCTGATATCGAAGAAAGAAATTGAGGCATTAGCATCGTAATTATTGGACCTGAATCCTCCAGATGCCAGTGTAATGAAAATGCACTTGACATCATATCCGGTACAAATAAATCCAATAGGCATTGTGACAAAAATAGGGATTTCTGTCTTTAGGCTTAAATTGCTGGGGATATTAAAAAGATTAGCTTTATCTCTGGTCTATCTTTATCAAATCTCTTTTGCTCTGTGACAAGATTAGTCTGTGAAGGGCTAGTCTATGTGGCTGGCAGCAATTCATTTTTGTTACTGATAGATTCATTAAGAGCACTTGTGTCAAATATTCATCTGTGCCACCTGTCATTGTAATCAATATATTCACCATGAATGTCTGGCGTAAGTGTATTTTTATTGTTTCATGTTCATGTCTGCCGAAAGCATAAACAATTGCAGGGAGATTTTATGTAAATTCACCCAAGTAATGCTAAGGTGAAAATATAATTTCCAACTGTGGTTGTGTGTTTAAAACAGTCTGGTTGTAGTATATGAATCCACTAGGAATTCTCCAGCCATAATCTTGTTCTTTTATTGAGGGATTTCTGTCTTTCGGCTTAAATTGCTGGGGATATTAAAAAGACTAGCTTTATCTCTGGTCTATCTTTTTCAGATCTCTTTTGCTCTGTGACAAGATTAGTCTGTTTATGTTTTATTTGCCTGACTGTTTCAAAAAATGTGCTTAAATTTCAAAAGGGGATACTGCTATAAGTCTTGCTAAAATTGTACAGGGCTTTGTTGAGACCACACCTGGAGTATTGTGCACAGTTTTGGTCTCTTTATCTGAGGAAAGCTATACTTGCCTTGGAGGCGGTGTACCAAGGTTCACTAGATTGATTCTTGGGATAAGAAGGTTGTCCTATGAGGAGAGATTGAATAGATTAGGCCTATACTGTCAGAATTTAGAAGAATGAGAGGTTGATCTCATTGAAATGTGTAAGATTCTGATGGGGATTGACAGGGTAGATGCTGAGAAGTTGTTTCCCCTGGCTGGTGAGTCCAGAAGTAGAGGGCATAGTCTCAGGATAAGTGGTTGGCTATTTAAGACTCGGATGAGGAGGAATTCCTTCACTCAAAGGGTTGTGACTCCTTGGAATTCCCTACCCCAAAGGGCTGTGGATGCTCAGTTGTTGACTATATTCATGGTGGAGATCGATAGATTTTTGGTGTCTAGGGTAATCAAGAGATATGGATATCGGATGGGAAAGTGGAGTTGAGTCGAAGATCAGCCATGATCTTATTGAATGGCGGAGCAGGCTCGAGGGACCATACGGCCTATTCCTGCTCCTAATTCTTATGTTCTTATAACACAAAATGCTATTACTTAGGGACTTGAGCACAAAAATCTAGGCTGACACTCCAGTGCAGTGCTGATGGAGTGTTGCACTGTCAAAGGTGCTGTATTTTGGATGAGATGTTAAACTGAGGTCCTATCTGTCGTCTCAGGTGGATGTAAAAGATCCTATGGCACTATTTCGAAGAAGAGCAGGGGAGTTATCCCCAGTGTCCTAGCCAATATTTATCCCTCAATCAACATCACTGAAACAAATGATCTGGTCATTATCACATTGCTGTTTGTGGGACCTTGCTGTGCTCAAATTGGCTGCCGCATTTTCTACATTACAACAGTGATTACACTTCAAAAAGTACTTTATTGGCTGTAAAGCACTTTGGGACATTCGGTGGTCGTGAAAGGTGCTATATAAATGTAAGTCTCTTTACTCCTGAGACAACTGTTCAGCATTGCCATTATATCTATGAAATATGTTTGGAGCTCCATAAACTGCTTAAATATACATCGTCACTTTATTTACCAAGGCACACTTGAATAACAGTGGATTATTTTTATACAATCTACCCAGTCATGTGCAGCATAAACTGATGATTATGCTGTATAATATCTATTGCCTGTGTTTTGCTTCTATAAGTTATTTTAAATTGTAAATAAATCTGTACAGTCATGTAGCCTGTCCAAGATGATCCAAAGGGAAGATAATTTTCCTAGTAATTTACTGGGGATGTGATAAGCATCCCACGTATTCCTCCAGTGAGCAACAAGTTGCTATCAGAATTAATTGTTCAACCTGAGTGACACTAGTCTTAATACAACAGTGAATAAAGATGCATGCTTTGATTTGTAGGAGAGAGTCTACTTTGCAAAAACTGATCTCAGGATATTTACTTGAGAAAAATGTGTTGAGTAAAAGCTTGAACCGTAACAGGTATATCTTGAATGTTTTAGGAATGATTGGACTTGATGCCTTAGATTCTCAAGGGCCTTAAATTATAATCTATGGCAAACTGTAGTGTTTGAAAATATTTTAGTTCTTGTACTTTTGACATTAATATAATGGGGGGAAACTTGCGGTCAGAGGCTTCCTTCGTACAAACGCTTCTGACCCGAAAAAAATCTACAAAAGTACCTGGTGATCCCGGAGGAACGTGGAGATCCCAGTCAGAGGCCTAGATTCGCTGTGCAGCGCATGGGAAGATGCATTTTGGGTACATATGTACAAGCTAGAGTCATGTCGACCTAGACCACCAATCACTATGAAGTATTCTCATTGATTAAAAACGGGAGCTCTCTGTGTACGGACTTCCATTACAGGTACAGCGTCGAGAAGTCGGAAGCCTCAGGACTGAGGCCGCTCCGGATTCTGTTTGTTTCCGGATTTCGGAATGACTTTATGATGTCCCGCCTTTGGAAACGCCCGAGCCCAGGATCGTGTATTTCCAGACTTCGGAACTTCTTTCCAATGTCCCAAGTCCGGAAATGCCTAGGTAGGGGAGGGGGAGGGGGTGTTGAGCGACGGTGGGGGCGGGGGGGGGGCGGGGATCGGCCAGAGAGTACAGGTACAGCAATGAGAAAAACCCCTAAAATACTGAAACACAGCATAATAAATTAATAAAACACTTCACATATTTAAAATTAAATGTAATTAAATGTTTTAGAAAAAAAAACAAATCCAATAAATATTAACGTTTTAATAGTGTTAAAAATAAATTTACCTTAATGGACAGAGTTTTTAATATAAAAGAGTGTTTAAATTTAATTTTTATGTTTTTAAACTCTTACGCTTGTAAAAGTAAGCGATGCGCCTGCTTTTACCAGGCGTAAAAGTTTGAAGGACATTTGCTGGGCATGAGTTGGGCAAATAGCCGAACCTCTCCCACACGGATGTCCTTCCGCCCCCCCCCCCCACCCTGGGGATGCAGAGGATCTGTCTAGAGAAATCTTGACAGATCGGAAATGCTGGTTTCCAGCACATGGGTCCCGAAAAGCAGCATTTGCGAGGCGTCGCCAGGTCCGTGTGCACTTCGTATGGACCCGGAATTTTTGGCCCAATTAGTCTAGGCCACACCATCTCAATAAATGTGTTCAATCCGTGAACCAGTATCATCACTGTCCCTCACAGTTTCACTGCACACTTGTCTGTTAACAAGAAAAAAAAGCATAATATTTACTTTGTTGTTTTTCAAATAGAAGAGTAGTGAATACAAATTGAAAACCACATCTATTTTGGTCACTAAAGCAAATCTGGATGTAACTGTATAAAATGTAACATTTGACTTTTTAACCTTGGTGTTATTTTTAATTTTAGTTTTGTTCATATAGTAAATGCTGAGGGGAAGAGCCTTTATTTAGACATCTTTCATACTTGACAATGACAATAGGAATTTAAATGTAGATACTGTGACAATAAAAGTATCCTAAGTATTTAATTGTTTTTTTTTAACCAAGTAAAGTATAGTATAAAATGTTTGATATTTTCGTTCTTTTTTTCATTAATGCACAAATAGGTTTTCTTCTGCTTTGACTTGCAGCTACACAAAATAATGGTATGCTGTACATTTTGGTCCTTAATACTGCAAGGGAAACAAAATTCTCAACCAACTGAAGATAAGTAAGCTGGTTGGAGAATATTTTGAAATGGACAAAAGCTATCTGAGCTAGTTACTTAAGAATTCTTTCAAGTATTAGGAAGCATGTAGTGTTATAACGTGCATAATTTGTGCTTGTATTGTGGACTATTCTTCTGTAACCTTGAGTACTGAGTGCCCACTGTTCTCACTGTCGACGTCTCCTTTTCTGAGCATTCCAATTTACAATTGAGCCGGTAGGTAAAATATGCCGACTGAAGTGGAAAATTGATCAACATATACTTACTCCAGGCTTAGGCTTTGGTTCCCCAAGGTATAGAAACAGCCTTATTCTGTACAGAACAACAAATAGAGCAAATGATCTGGGGTGAATTCCAAATGTATGATCGTTAGTTTTCAAACAGATTTGAGGACCCTTATAAGTTTCTTGTTCAATTCTGCTCATTTTGTCATATACATTCTTTTTTGTCAATTTAAGATTACTTATGAGGCACTGGGTGAGCTGATGAACATGTACGACCATTGGCAATGAAAAAATGAATATGTAGTAAGGATAATCTTGTTGAACCTAATTGCCGTTTCGTGCTTGTAAAGATTCTAGCGAGAAAATTTAGCAACATATTTATTTAACCTCCAAATGTAATTGAGCAAAATTCCAGAATATCATCTGACTTACAACCTCTATTATTCAGCTGGGGCCGACTGCTTGACACACAGTTAATTTCCAGGGTAGCAGTCTATCCGAGGAAGTTAGTGTAACACCTTTATCACAATACTGGACAGAACAAAAGAAAAACGTTTTTTGAGAAGGAAACCCATTCTCATCTACGGCTTCTAATTAATCTCTCTTTTCCTCTCTCACACCTTCTTTCATTCTTCCTCAATTCGTATTAAGCATTGCAACCGAGAAAATTTAGCAACATATTTATTTAACCTCCAAATGTAATTGAGCAAAATTCCAGAATATCATCTGACTTACAACCTCTATTATTCAGCTGGGGCCGACTGCTTGACACACAGTTAATTTCCAGGGTAGCAGTCTATCCGAGGAAGTTAGTGTAACACCTTTATCACAGTACTGGACAGAACAAAAGAAAAACGTTTTTTGAGAAGGAAACCCATTCTCATCTACAGCTTCTAATTAATCTCTCTTTTCCTCTCTCACACCTTCTTTCATTCTTCCTCAATTCGTATTAAGCATTGCAACATTCTATTCCTTCACTCTGAATCCTCACTATTCTGAAATCAAGACTGAGCGCACAGTCTCTTACTTTAACTCCTTTTTCTTACGACCTCCTAACTATGAAGCCTTGTCTATGTCCTTCCTTACGCCTACAAACTTCAGGGTTTTATAAAACCAGGCTTAGCATCAGTAATCACTACTTGCAAGTTTACCTTGGCCTCTCTTGTACTTGTTGTGGTGTCTGCACGATGGGCCTTAGTTTTTTACTTTGGTTTCAGAGTTAAAGAAAAGTAGTACAGGAACCATTGTGTACCATAAAATATTTGATAAGAGGCTTATACTTATTCCTGTTCCTGACCAGATATGTATCCATCTCTTATTTCTGGAGCCATTAACAAACACACTATTAATAACTTTTGCTTGTAAATATTAAGAAGACCGTACGTAGCCATTGTTTTTGGTCGCTGCCACAAACTCTGTTCCCTAGCCACTGACTCCATCCCTCTCCCCAACTTCTGAGGCTGAACCACACTGTTCGCAACCTTGGTGTCATATTTGACCCTGAAATGAGCTTTCAACCATATATCCGCAGCATAACTAAGACCGCCTATTTCCACCTCCGTAATATCGCCTGTCTCTGGCCTTGCCTCAGCTCATCCACTGCTGAAACCCTCATCCATGTCTTTGTTACCTCTAGACTTGACTATTCCAATGCACTCCTGGCTGGCCTCCCACATTCTACCCTACGTAAACATGAGGTGATCGAAAACTCGGCTGCCTATGTCCTAACTCACACCAAGTCTCGCTCACCCATCACCCCTGTGCTCGCTGACCTACATTGGCTCCCATTTAAGCAATGCCTTGATTTCCAAATTCTCATCCTCATTTTCAAATACCTCCATGGTCTCGCCCCTCCCTATCTCTGTAATCTCCTTCAGTCTCACAACCCCCTGAGATATCTGCGCTCCTCCAATTCTGCCCTCTTGAGTGTCCCTGATTATAATCACTCAATTATTGGTGGCCATGCCTTCTGTTGCCTGGGCCCTAAGCTCTGGAATTCTAAACCTCTCCGCCTCTCTACCTCTCTTTCCTCCTTTTAAGACGCTGCTTAAAACCTACCTCTTTGATCAAGATTTTGGTCACCTACCCCAATTTCTCCTTTATGTAGCTTGGTGTCGATATTTTTTGTCTCATAATGCTCCTATGAAGTGCCTTGGAACGTTTCACTACATTTAAGACGCTATATAAATACAAGTTGTTGTTGTTGTAATATGTTCTGCATATGCACTTCTCTGGGGTAAAATGCATCTCTCTTGATTTATTGCCTCACTTGATGTTTGCTAATTATGTATATATATGGTTTGATTTGCCTTTTCCTGAGTTTCCCCAATGAAAAATTGTCAGTGGAGTTTGTCCAAAACCATTTCAATCTACCCGCCATGGTCCTTTCAGCCAAATGGCAAAAGGGTAGAAATTCTTATCAGTAACATTTAAGTATGACTGCCGAACACTCCTATTGTATTCCTGAGTACACTTTTTATAAAGGCATTAACCTAGTTGGAATTTGGCACACAAAGAAAGGTAGTATAATCACATTAAGCAATCTTGCATGAACTTCACTAATTAGAATTTCTATCTTGAGTGTTACCGAAACAGGCTGTGTTACAATCCAGATCAGGGTCATGATTATGCTAACTAATGGGCAGAGAAGATTTTACTGAGGAATAATATTGCACAAAATACAACTACATTTAACAATGCATCTTAGAAATCATATCACTTCACAGCAATTAGGAGCATTGTGTTTCTTAATATACATTTCAACATTATAGTAATGGCAGTCCAACATGTTTTAAGTTGTTAGGAGTAAAGGAAATGTTTACTGACTCTTGCCATTGCCTGTAAGGTGAAATGAGTTTAGCCAGGCTGAAGATTGTTGCTATTGGGTATGGGCACTTGGCACACAGGTGCCTCGCATTCTTAGTGAAGATAACTCAGGTGATGGTGTAGAAAATGGAAGTTTCAAACTGCTATTGCAGAAATGTGTGCTGTTGTGAAAACATGGTTAAGACATGCTGTTCAGAAAGTAAATTTAAGTTGTGCTATACTTGGCTGGAAATGCTCAGTGCAGACATGAGATGCAAAAAGTTGAAAAGTGTTATGTAAGTAAACCTGTAAATACCATCTCTAATCACTAGAGATCCCACAATCCCTTGGGAACACCTGTAGATAAGGAGGCTTCACAGGCTGGAGAGGCACTCTGAGATCTGTAATAAAGGACTACAGTCAAACCTTACTTTGAGCTTGCAGTATCTAGTCTGACTCTTTATTCGAGACATAACAACTGGCGATGAGATACAAATGACAAACCTTACCGCAATAATGCAGAGAACCGTGGGCATCCTGGAGAAATTTTCAGAGGGAGATGATTGGGAAACCTTCGTGGAGCGACTCAACCAATACTTCGTGGCCAATGAGCTGGAAGGAAAAGCGAACGCTGCCAAACGAAGGGCGATCCTCCTCACCATTTGCGGGGCACCAACATATGGCCTCATGAAACATACCCGCTCCAGGGAAACCCACAGACAAGTTGTACGATGAGTTGTGCACACTGGTCCGGGAGCCTCTCAAAGCGAAGGAAAACTTTCTGATGGCGAGGTATCGATTCTACACGTACAAGAGGTCTGAAGGCCAGGAAGTGGCGAAACTACGACGCCGAGCTAAGGCACCTTGCAGGACATTGCGAATTTGAAGGACACTTGGAGCACATGCTCAGGGACTTCTTTGTACTTGGCATTGGCCATGAAGTAATACTTCGCAAACTTTTGACTGCAGAGACCCCAACCTTGAGTAAAGCCACAGTGATAGCCCAGGCGTTTATCGCCACCAGTGACAATACCAAACAAATTTCTCAGCACACGAGTGCTGCTCCAAGTACTGTGAATGAAGTAACGTTGTTTTCGAATCGAAATTTACAGGGCAGGACTTACATGCCTGCAGCTGCACGTCCGCAGATGACTCAGAGTCCACCATCAAGGGTGGTGAATACAAGGCCATTAACACCTTATTGGCGCTGCGGGGATGATCATCGTTTCCATTCATGCTGCTTCAAAGGATACGTTTGCAAGGGCTGTGGAACAATGGGACACCTCCAATATATGTGCAGGCGAACTGCAAACCCTGCTAATCCTGCAAACCACCATGTTGCAGAGGAGGCCAGATCCACGGTGGATCACGACGAACCAGAGCCTCAGACGAGGAGGCAGAGGTATATGAGGTGCACAGATTTACCACAAAGTGTCTCCCGATAATGCTGAAGGTTGAATTCAATGGACTCTTCGTGTTCATGGAGCTAGACACTGGCGCAAGCCAGTCCATAATGAGCAAAAAGACTTTCGATAAATTGTGGTGCAGCAAGGCCTCAAGGCCAGTCCTGACTCCCATTTGTACTAAACTGGGAACGTACACAAAGGAACTGATTCCCGTAATCGGTAGTACTACCGTAAAGGTCTCCTACGATAGAGCGGTGCACGAGTTACCACTCTGGGTGGTACTGGGCGATGGCCCCACGCTGTTCGGCAGAAGCTGGCTGGGAAAGATACGCTGGAACAGGGACGACGTCCAAGCGCTTTTGTTCGTCGACGACACCTCATGTGCCCAGGTCCGAAACAAGTTCCCCTCGAAGTTTGAACTATGCATCGGGAAGTTCCACGGAGCAAAAGTGCAGATCCATTTGATTCCGGGGGCGCGACCCATCCATCACAAGGTGAGAGCGGTACCTTACATGATGAGGGAGAGGGTGGAGATAAAGCTGGATCGGCTGCAACGAGAGAGCTTCATTTCACCGATTGAATTCAATGAGTGGGCCAGTCCGATTGTTCCAGCCCTCAAGGGAGACGGCACCGTCAGAATCTGTGGTGATTACAAAGTAACTATCAATCGTTTCTCATTGAAGGATCAATACCCGCTACCGAAGGCAGATGACCTATTTGCGACACTGGCGGGAGGGAAAACGTTCACGAAGCTGGATTGACCTCGGCCTACATGACGCAGGAGCTGGAGGAATCATCGAAAGGCCTCACCTGCATCAACATGCGCAATGGTCTCTTCATTTACAACAGATGCCCGTTTGGGATTCGATCGGCCGCAGCGATATTCCAGAGGAACATGGAAAGCTTGCTGAAGTCAGTCCCGCGCACCGTGGTGTTCCAGAACGACATCTTGGTTACAGGTCGGGACACCTGCAGAATGCGGAGGAGGTTCTTAGTCGGTTTAATCGTGTGGGGCTCAGGCTAAAATGCTTGAAGTGCGTTTTCCTGGCGCCTGAAGTGGAGTTCCTGGGGAGAAGAATCGCGGCGGACGGCATCAGGCCCACCGATTCGAAGACTGGGGCAATCAAGAACGCACCGAGACCACAGAACATGATGGAGCTGCGGTCGTTTCTAGGACTCCTGAACTATTTTGGTAACTTCTTACCGGGTCTTAGCACATTGTTAGAACCCCTGCACTCTTTACTGTGGAAAGGTGATGAATGGGTATGGGGTAAAAGCCAAGAAAATGCCTTTGCAAAAGCTAGGAAGCTGTTATGTTCAAACAAGTTGTTTGTGTTGTATGATCTATGTAAGCGTTTGGTACTAGCATGTGATGTGTCGTCGTACGGGGCCGGGTGTCTATTGCAACAAGCTAATGAATTTGGGAAATTGCAATCGGTTGCTTCTGCATCCAGAAGTCTGTCTAAGGCTGAGAGGGCCTACAGTATGATCGAAAAAGAAGCGATAGTGTGTGTTTACAGGATAAAGAAAATACATCAATATCTGTTCGGGCTCAAATTTGAATTGGAAACCGACCATAAGCTGCTTATATCCCTCTTTTCTGAAAGCAAGGGGATAAATACAAATGCATTGGCTCGCATCCAGAGAGGGGCACTCACGTTGTCCGCATACAACTACGCCATCCGCCAAAGGCCAGGCACAGAAAACTGTGCCAATGCTCTCAGTAGACTGGCATTGCCCACCACCGGGGTGGAGATGGCATAGCCTGCAGATTTAGTTATGGTAATGGAAGCATTCGAGTGTGAGCAATCATAGAAACATAGAAACATAGAAAATAGGTGCAGGAGTAGGCCATTCAGCCCTTCTAGCCTGCACCGCCATTCAATGAGTTCATGGCTGAACATTAAACTTCAGTACCCCCTTCCTGCTTTCTCGCCATACCCCTTGATCTCCCGAGGAGTAAGGACTTCATCTAACTCCCTTTTGAATATATTTAGTGAATTGGCCTCAACAGCTTTCTGTGGTAGAGAATTCCACAGGTTCACCACTCTCTGGGTGAAGAAGTTTCTCCTCATCTCGGTCCTAAATGGCTTACCCCTTATCCTTAGACTGTGACCCCTGGTTCTGGACTTCCCCAACATTGGGAACATTCTTCCTGCATCTAACCTGTCTAAACCCGTCAGAATTTTAAACGTTTCTATGAGATCCCCTCTCATTCTTCTGAACTCCAGTGAATACAAGCCCAGTTGATCCAGTCTTTCTTGATAGGTCAGTCCCACCATCCCGGGAATCAGTCTGGTGAATCTTCGCTGCACTCCCTCAATAGCAAGAATGTCCTTCCTCAAGTTAGGAGACCAAAACTGCACACAATACTCCAGGTGTGGCCTCACCAAGGCCCTGTACAACTGTAGCAATACCTCCCTGCCCATGTACTCAAATCCCCTCGTTATGAAGGCCAACATGCCATTTGCTTTCTTAACCGCCTGCTGTACCTGCATGCCAACCTTCAATGACTGATGTACCATGACACCCAGGTCTCGTTGCACCTCCCCTTTTCCTAATCTGTCACCATTCAGATAATAGTCTGTCTCTCTGTTTTTACCACCAAAGTGGATAACCTCACATTTATCCACATTATAGTTCATCTGCCATGCATTTGCCCACTCACCTAACCTATCCAAGTCACTCTGCAGCCTCATAGCATCCTCCTCGCAGCTCACACTGCCACCCAACTTAGTGGCATCCGCAAATTTGGAGATACTACATTTAATCCCCTCGTCCAAATCATTAATGTACAATGTAAACAGCAATGTAAACAGCTGGGGCCCCAACACAGAACCTTGCGGTACCCCACTAGTCACTGCCTGCCATTCTGAAAAGTACCCATTTACTCCTACTCTTTGCTTCCTGTCTGACAACCAGTTCTCAATCCACATCAGCACACTACCCCCAATCCCATGTGCTTTAACTTTGCACATTAATCTCTTGTGTGGGACCTTGTCGAAAGCCTTCTGAAAGTCCAAATATACCACATCAACTGGTTCTCCTTTGTCCACTTTACTGGAACCATCCTCAAAAAAATTCCAGAAGATTTGTCAAGCATGATTTCCCTTTCACAAATCCATGCTGACTTGGACCTATCATGTCACCATTTTCCAAATGCGCTGCTATGACATCCTTAATAATTGATTCCATCATTTTACCCACTACTGAGGTCAGGCTGACCGGTCGATAATTCCCTGTTTTCTCTCTCCCTCCTTTTTTAAAAAGTGGGGTTACATTGGCTACCCTCCACTCGATAGGAACTGATCCAGAGTCAATGGAATGTTGGAAAATGACTGTCAATGCATCCGCTATTTCCAAGGCCACCTCCTTAAGTACTCTGGGATGCAGTCCATCAGGCCCTGGGGATTTATCGGCCTTCAATCCCATCAATTTCCCCAACACAATTTCCCCAACACAATTTCCCGACTAATAAAGATTTCCCTCAGTTCCTCCTCCTTACTAGACCCTCTGACCCCTTTTATATCCGGAAGGTTGTTTGTGTCCTCCTTAGTGAATACCGAACCAAAGTACTTGTTCAATTGGTCTGCCATTTCTTTGTTCCCTGTTATGACTTCCCCTGATTCTGACTGTAGGGGACCTATGTTTGTCTTTACTAACCTTTTTCTCTTTACATACCAATAGAAACTTTTGCAATCCGCCTTAATGTTCCCTGCAAGCTTCTTCTCGTACTCCATTTTCCTTGCCCTAATCAAACCCTTTGTCCTCCTCTGCTGAGTTCTAAATTTTTCCCAGTCCCCGGGTTCGCTGCTATTTCTGGCCAATTTGTATGCCACTTCCTTGGCTTTAATCCTATCCCTGATTTCCATAGATAGCCACGGTTGAGCCACCTTCCCTTTTTTATTTTTACGCCAGACAGGAATGTACAATTGTTGTAGTTCATCCATGCGGTCTCTAAATGTCTGCCATTGCCCATCCACAGTCAACCCCTTAAGTATCATTCGCCAAGCTATCCCAGCCAATTCACGCCTCATACCTTCAAAGTTACCCTTCTTTAAGTTCTGGACCATGGTCTCTGAATTAACTGTTTCATTCTCCATCCTAATGCAGAATTCCACCATATTATGGTCACTCTTCCCCAAGGGGCCTCGCACAATGAGATTGCTAATTAATCCTCTCTCATTACACAACACCCAGTCTAAGATGGCCTCCCCCCTAGTTGGTTCCTCGACATATTGGTCTGGAAAACCATCCCTTATGCACTCCAGGAAATCCTCCTCCACCGTATTGCTTCCAGTTTGGCTAGCCCAATCTATGTGCATATTAAAGTCACCCATTATAACTGCTGCACCTTTATTTCATGCACCCCTAATTTCCTGTTTGATGCCCTCCCCAACATCACTACTACTGTTTGGAGGTCTGTACACAATTCCCACTAACGTTTTTTGCCCTTTGGTGTTCTGCAGCTCTACCCATATAGATTCCACATCATCCAAGCTAATGTCTTTCCTAACTATTGCATTAATCTCCTCTTTAACCAGCAATGCTACTCCACCTCCTTTTCCTTTTATTCTATCCTTCCTGAATGTTGAATACCCCTGGATGTTGAGTTCCCAGCCCTGATCATCCTGGAGCCACGTCTCCGTAATCCCAATCACATCATATTTGTTATTTGTTATCACCTGTTACCGCCCGACAGATTAGAACCTGCACGAGCCAGGACCTCTTATTCTCCTTAGTAAAAAAACCGTGTGCTCCACGGGTGTTGGTCTCGTGTCCCATTAGAGATGCAGGAAGAAATAAAGCTGTACCAGCGGCGCAAAGATGAAATGTCCATACAGGCAGACTGCCTCCTATGGGGTAATCGGGTAGTGATGCCTAAAAAGGGCAGGGACACTTTCATTAGTGATCTCCACAGCACCCACCCAGGCAGCATAATGATGAAAGAGATAGCTAGATCCCACGTGTGGTGGCCCGGTATCGATGCAGACTTGGAGTCCTGCGTGCACAAATGTAATGCATGTTCACAGTTAAGAAATGCACCCAGGGAGGCGCCTGTAAGTTTATAGTCCTGGCCCTCTAAACCGTGGTCTAGGGTCCATGTCGACTATGCAGGCCCATTCTTGGAAAAAATGTTCTTAGTGGTTGTAAATGCATACTCCAAATGGATTAAATGTGTGATAATGTTGGCAAGCACATCCGCTGCCACCATTGAAAGCCTATGGGCCATGTTTGCCACGCACGGCCTGCCTGATGTCCTTGTAAGTGACAATGGGCCGTGCTTTACCAATGCCGAGTTCAAGGAGGTCATGACCCGCAATGGGATCAAACATGTCACATCTGCCCCGTTTAAACCAGCGTCCAATGGTCAGGTCCAATGAGCAGTTCGAACAATCAAGCAGAGTTTGAAAAGGGTAACTGAAGGCTCACTGCAGACTCGCTTATCCCGAGTCCTGCTTAGTTATCGCACAAGACCCCACTCGCTCACCGGGGTCCCTCCCGCTGAACTGCTCATGAAAAGGGCACTTAAGACAAGGCTCTCGTTAGTACACCCTGATTTACACAAACAGGTAGAGAGCAGATGGCTTCAACAGAATACATATGATCGCGCAAATGTGTCACACGAAATTGAGAGAAATGATCCTGTATTTGTGTTGAACTATGGACAGTGTCCCAAGTGGCTTCCTGGCACTGTTTTGGTCAAAGAGTGGAGTAGGGTGTTTGTGCTCAAACTCTCAAATGGACTCACCTGCCGGAAACACTTGGACCAAACCAAACTCATATTTACGGACTATCCAGAACAACCCACAATAGACGCCACCTTTTTTAACCCTCCAACACATACACAAATGGCAACCTGCCCAGCGGTTGACCATGAAGCAGAACCCATCACCTGCAGCAGCCCAGCAGGACTCACCACCCCCAGCAAGGCCAGCTGCGCAGCAGCCCAGCGAGGGCCCAACAAACGACTCACCAAAACCAGCATTTGCACCGAGACGATCAACCAAGGAAAGGAAGGCCCCAGATCGACTCACATTGTAAATAGTTACACTATTGACTTTGGGGGCGGGGGGGCGAGTGTTATGTATGTAATCCTCTAAATATCATGTCTAACCGCCAGAGGGCTTATCCCCTGGAGTCCCAAGGGATCCCACAATCTCTTGGGAGCACCTGTATATAAGGAGGCCTCACAGGCTGGAGAGGCACTCTGAGATCTATAATAAAGGACTATGGTCATACCTTACTTTGAGCTTGCAGTATCTAGTCTGACTCTTTATTGAAGACATAACAAAAAGTATTTATTTTTTCAGCACCACTGACTTCAGGTTGCCAAACACACACATTCACCCAAAAAAATGACTTTCACTGACAACGTTAACAAGTAATTATTAGCTGCCATTAATAATTCATCTCACAGGATTCATTAATGAAATATTGCTCGTCCAATCCAAAAACAAACCAACTATTGACTGATTATATTCTTCATTCAGCTTTGTTCCAATCTCTTGATTTAGATTTGCAGTTTGACTGGACTGTTTTGTAGATGTAGTAGATGACTTTAAATGATTCAAGGTCTAAGTACCAGCTATCAGTGTGCTGTTCCCAATCGTTCTGATTGGTTCTCATTTTATGTAGATGGGCACGCCTGGGAATGGGCAGAGCTCACTTTCTGGACCACCATGGGGTTGATTTTCATTTCTAGCATACATCGTGTCCACCCTGCCTGCCCGATTATTAAATGGGGGAGCAGGCTCGAGGGGCCAGGTGGCCTAATCCTGCTCCTATTTCTTATGTTCTTATGACATCAGCCGGAGGTCCAATAGGCTTCAATGATCATTTAAATACAGTGGTGAGCTGGCAGCACTACTCGGGTTTCTTACAGGCAATTAACCAGTTGGAAGAGCAGGAAATCTGGTGGTGCAGAGTGAAATGGGCCTGCAGCAGCACCTTTCAGGGGAGGGCCGAATAGATCAGGGAGAAACATAGAAACATAGAAAATAGGTGCAGGAGTAGGCCATTCGGCCCTTCAAGCCTTCACTGCCATTCAATAAGATCATGGCGTTCCTTTAGTACCCCTTTACTGCTTTCTCTCCATACCCCTTGATTCCCTTAACCGTAAGGGCCATATCTAAATTCCTCTTGAATATATCCAATGAACTGGCATCAATAACTCTCTGCAGCAGGGAATTCCACAGGTTAACAACTCTGAGTGAAGAAGTTTCTCCTCATCTCAGTCCTAAATGGCCTACCTCTTATCCTAAGACTATATCCCCTGGTTCTGGACTTCCCCAACATCGGGAACGTTCTTCCTGCATCTAACCTGTGCAGTCCCGTCAGAATCTTACATGTTTCGATGAGATTCCCTCTCATCCTTCAAAACTCCAGTGAATAAAGGCCCAGTTGATCGAGTCTCTCCTCATATGACAGTCCAGCCATCCCTGGAATCAGTCTGATGAACCTTCGCTACACTCCCTCAACAGCAAGAACATCCTTCCTCAGATTAGGAGACCAAAACATATGTACATAAGAACATAAGAATTAGGAACAGGAGTAGGACATCTAGCCTCACGAGCCTGCTCCGCCATTCAACAAGATCATGGCTGATCTGGCCGTGGACTCAGCTCCACTTACCCGCCCGCTCCCCGTAACCCTTAATTCCCTTATTGGTTAAAATATCTATCTGTGATTTGAATACATTCAATGAGCTAGCCTCAACTGCTTCCTTGGGCAGAGAATTCCACAGATTCACAACCCTCTGGGAGAAGAAATTCCTTCTCAACTCGGTTTTAAATTGGCTCCCCTGTATTTTGAGGCTGTGCCCCCTAGTTCTAGTCTCCCCGACCAGTGGAAACAACCTCTCTGCCTCGATCTTGTCTATCCCTTTCATTATTTTAAATGTTTCTACAAGATCACCCCTCATCCTTCTGAACTCCAACGAGTAAAGACCCAGTCTACTCAATCTATCATCATAAGGTAATCCTCATCTCCGTAATCAGCCTAGTAAATCGTCTCTGTACCTCCTCCAAAGCTAGTATATCCTTCCTTAAGTAAGGTGACCAAAACTGCACGCAGTACTCCAAGTGTGGCCTCACCAATACCCTATACAGTTGCAGCACGACCTCCCTGCATTTGTACTCCATCCCTCTAGCAATGAAGGCCAACATTCCATTCGCCTTCCTGATTACCTGCTTCGCCTTCCTGATTACCTGCTGCACCTGCAAACTAACTTTTTGGAATTCATGCACAAGGACCCCCAGGTCCCTCTGCACCGCAGCATGTTGTAATTTCTCCCCATTCAAATAATATTCCCTTTTACTGTTTTTTTTTCCAAGGTGGATGACCTCACATTTTCCGACATTGTATTCTATCTGCCAAACCTTAGCTCATTCGCTTAACCTATCTAAATCTCTATGCAGCCTCTCTGTGTCCTCCACACAACCCGCTTTCCCACTAATCTTTGTGTCATCTGCAAATTTTGTTACACTACACTCTGTCCCCTCTTCCAAGTCATCTATGTATATTGTAAACAGTTGTGGTCCCAGCACCGATCCCTGTGGCACACCACTAACCACCGATTTCCAACCTGAAAAGGACCCATTTATCCCGACTCTCTGCTTTCTGTTCGCCAGCCAATTCTCTATCCATGCTAATACATTTCCTCTGACTCCGCGTACCTTTATCTTCTGCAGTAACCTTTTGTGTGGCACCTTATCGAATGCCTTTTGGAAATCTAAATACACCACATCCATCGGTACACCTCTATCCACAATGCTCGTTATATCCTCAAAGAATTCCAGTAAATTAGTTAAACATGATTTCCCCTTCATGAATCCATGTTGCGTCTGCTTGATTGCACTATTCGTATCTAGATGTCCCGCTATTTCTTCCTTAATGATAGCTTCAAGCATTTTCCCCACTACAGATGTTAAACTAACCGGCCTATAGTGACCTGCCTTTTGTCTGCCCCCTTTTTTAAACAGAGGCGTTACATTAGCTGCTTTCCAATCTGCTGGTACCTCCCCAGAGTCCAGAGAATTTTGGTAGATTATAACAAATGCATCTGCTATAACTTCTGCCATCTCTTTTAACACCCTGGGATGCATTTCATCTGGACCAGGGGACTTGCCTACCTTGAGTAACATTAGCCTGTCCAGCACTACCCCCCTAGTGATAGTGATTATCTCAAGGGCCTCCCTTCCCACATTCCCGTGACCAGCAATTGTTGGCATGGTTTTTGTGTCATCCACTGTGAAGACCGAAGCAAAATAATTGATTAAGGTCTTAGCCATTTCCACATTTCCCATTATTAAATTCCCCTTCTCATCTTCTAAGGGACCAACATTTATTTTAGTCACTCTTTTCCGTTTTATATATCGGTAAAAGCTTTTACTATCTGTTTTTATGTTTTGCGCAAGTTTACTTTCGTAATCTATCTTTCCTTTCTTTATTGCTTTCTTAGTCATTCTTTGCTGTCGTTTAAAATGTTCCCAATCTTCTAGTTTCCTACTAACCTTGGCCACCTTATAAGCATTGGTTTTTAATTTGATACTCTCCTTTATTTCCTTGGTTATCCACGGCTGGTTATCCCTTCTCTTACCGCCCTTCTTTTTCACTGGAATATATTTTTGTTGAGCACTATGAAAGAGCTCCTTAAAAGTCCTCCACTGTTCCTCAATTGTGCCACCGTTTTGTCTGTGTTTCCAGTCTATTTTAGCCAACTCTGCCCTCATCCCACTGTAGTCCCCTTTATTTAAGCATAGTATGCTCATTTGAGACACTACCTCCTCACCCTCAATCTGTATTACAAATTCAGCCATCCTGTGATCACTCATTCCAAGAGGATCTTTTACTAGGAGATCATTTATTATTCCTGCCTCATTACACAGGACCAGATCTAAGATAGCTTGCTTCTTTGTAGGTTCTGCAACATACTGTTCTAAGAAACAATCCCGTATGCATTCTATGAATTCCTCCTCCAGGCTACCCCGTGCGATTTGATTTGACCAATCGATATGTAGGTTAAAATCCCCCATGATTACTGCCGTTTCTTTTTCACATGCCTCCATTATTCCCATGATTATTGTCCGCCCCACCGTGAAGTTATTATTTGGGGGCCTATAAACTACACCCACCAGTGACTTTTTCCCCTCACTATCTCTAATCTCCACCCACAATAATTCAACATTTTGTTCATTAGAGCCAATATCGTCTTTCACAACTGCCCTGATATCATCCTTTATTAACAGAGCTACCCCACCTCCTTTCCCTTCTTGTCTATCTTTCTGAATTGTCAGATACCCCTGTATGTTTAATTCCCAGTCTTGGCCACCCTGCAACCACGTTTCTGTAATGGCCACCAAATCATACCCATTTGTAATGATTTGTGCCGTCAACTCATTTACTTTATTTCGAATGCCGCATGCGTTTAGGTAAAGTGTTTTAATACTAGTTTTTAAACCATGATTTTTAGTTTTGACCCCTCATGCAGCCCCTTTATATTCATACATATTGTCCCTTCCTATCACCTTGTGGTTTACACTTACCCCAGTGCTAATCTACTCTGTTGCCTCCTGCCTTTTGCATTCTTTCTTGGGGTCCTGTTCATCTGAGCTCTCACCCACTCTAACTAGCTCAGAGCCCTCTCCTGGGTTCCAAATACTCCTTGCATTGAGGCACCGAGCTTTCATGCTTGCCTTTTTATTACACTTTGACCCTTTAGAATTTTGCTGTACAGTGGCCCTTTTTGTTTTTTGCCTTGGGTTTCTCAGCCCTCCACTTTTACTTATCTCCTTTCTGTCTTTTGCTTTTGTCTCCATTTTGTTTCCCTCTGTCTCCCTGCATTGGTTCCCATCCCCCTGCCACATTAGTTTAGCTCCTCGCCAACAGCACTAGCAAACACTACCCCAAGGACATTGGTTCCGGTCCTGCCCAGGTGCAGACCGTCTGGCTTGTACTAGTCCCACCTCCCCCAGAACCAGTTCCAGTGCCCCAGGAATTTGAATCCCTCCCTGCTGTACCACTGCTCAAGCCACGTATTTATCTGAGCTATCCTGCGATTCGTACTCTGACTAGCTCGTGGCACTTGTAGCAATCCCGAGATTACTACTTTTGAGGTCCTATGTTTTAATTTAGCTCCTAGCTCCTTCAATTCGTCTTGTAGGACCTCATCCCTTTTTTTTACCTATATCGTTGGTACCAATGTGCACCACGACAACTGGCTGATCACCCTCCCTTTTCAGAATGTCCTGCACCTGCACAATATTCCAGGTGAGGCCTCATGAAGGCCCTGTACAACTGAAGTAAGACCTTCCTGCTCCTATACTCAAATCCCCGAGCTATGATGGCCAACATACCATTTGCCTTCTTTACCGCCTGCTATACCTGCGTGCCCACTTTCAGTGACTGATGAACCATGACACTTTGGTCTCGTTGCACCTCCCCTTTTCCTAATCTGCCGCCATTCAGATAATATTCTGCCTTCGTGTTTTTGCCCCCAAAATGGATAACCTCACATTTATCCACATTATACTGCATCTGCCATGCATTTGCCCACTCGCCTAACCTGTCCAAGTCACCCTGCAGCCTCTTAGCGTCCTCCTCACAGCTCACACCGCCACCCAGTTTAGTGTCACCCACAAACTTGGAGATATTTTACGCAATCCCTTCATCTAAATCGTTAATGTATATTGTAAAGAGCTGGGTTCCCAACAGTGAGCCCTGCGGCACTCTACTAGTCACTGCCTGCCATTCTGAAAAGGACCCGTTTATCCCGACTCTGCTTCCTGTCTGCCAACGAGTTCTCTATCCACGTCAGTACATTACCCTCAATACCATGCGTTTTGATTTTGCACACCAATCTCTTGTGCTGGACCTTGTCAAAAGCCTTTTGAAAGTCCAAATACACCACATCCACTGGTTCTCCCTTATCCACTCTACTAGTTACATCCTCAAAAAATTCCAGAAGATTTGTCAAGCATGATTTCCCTTTCATAAATCCATGCTGACTTGGTCCGATCCTGTCACTGCTTTCCAAATGCGCTGCTATTTCATCTTTAATAATTGATTCCAACATTTTCCCCACTACTGATTTCAGGCTAACCAGTCTATAATTACCCGTTTTCTCTCCCTCTTTTAAAAAGTGGTGTTACATTAGCTACACTCCAGTCCATAGGAAATGATCCAGAGTCGATAGACTGTTGGAAAATGATCACCAATGCATCCATTATTTCTAGGGCCATTTCCTTAAGTACTCTGGGATGCAGACTATCAGGCCCTGGGGATTTATCGGCCTTCAATCCCATCAATTTCCCTAACACAATTTCCCGCCGAATAAGGATATCCTTCAGGGGTCAACAGATTGAAGTGGCAGGGAAATGTAAAGAGCACACCAAACAGCAGGGAGTTGAACTCAAAGGGCCTTTTAAAGCTTAAAAGTCCCCAAAAGAATGAACCTCTTTTTCATATATTACTAAAGCAGTTTTGAGTGGGAGGACATTTTGCCTAAATTGAGGCCCGATCTGAAAATTGCAATGGTTGGTCTTCTGGGGATAAGTAGACGTGTTTATTTTATTTTGTGTTTTTCATCCCTCTATTGCCCCATTCATGCCAGAAAATGGGACAGTAGGGAGATGAAAATCGACTCTCATAAAACTCAGCTCAATTGCAGCCCAACTTTGTGTTCCCGAGTCATTTTTGGCCTTGACACATGCCCCTTGCATCTTTTGGTGTCGAAGCACATTTGTCATCTTTCAGTGAAACTTGCATCACAC
This sequence comes from Pristiophorus japonicus, assembly GCF_044704955.1. Classification (NCBI taxonomy): domain Eukaryota; kingdom Metazoa; phylum Chordata; class Chondrichthyes; family Pristiophoridae; genus Pristiophorus; species Pristiophorus japonicus. The sequence continues at coordinate 187,380,502 of NC_091981.1, forward strand.
TAAATTTATTTCCATGTGGATCTTAAATGTATTTTAAAATGTTATATTCTCAACATACCACTTTATGCTGTGAAGGTCTGCATTAGGAACAGTCTTAGTGCTAGCAGTTTAACCACATGCGGCTAGCTTGTGGGAAGTGGCAGGCAGGAAGTCAGTGACCTTCCATTTTATAGCAGAGCTTTTACCCATTGGTAATGTTTGAGCAGCATTCATAGCATCCAGAATTGTAGGTAGTGAGACAGAGGTGTAACTAGAGGACAAGAACATAACCTAGTTTTGCATGGGGACAAGAATTTTGACGCTTTTGTAAGATTGGATGTGGTTTTGATTTTTGGCATGTGATATCAAATTCTGCTTTTAGTCTTGGATTCCTGGGAAGGGTGTGAAACTAAGGGCTGTGTTCGTTATCTAATAAAACCAGAATAGCTGCAATTTTCCTTAGTTGGCTTGTTTGTAAGTTTGTGGGAAAGGTTGCGATTTCACTTGCAGTTATTGACAAAGGCCTATTTGTAATATAGGAAGAATGAGGAGAGACAAGATCTGCTAACTGTTACTATTTTAAAGGGAGAGACCTGGTGGTGTTTGTACACAAATCCTTCAAGGTGACAGGGCAGGTTCACAAAACAGTTAATAAAGCATATGGGATCCTGTGCTTTATAAATTGAGCACAAAAGCCAGGACGTTATGCTAAATGTTATATATGTAAACCTGTAATTTCCATGTCAAACCACCAAAGGGCTCATCCCCTGGAGTCCCAAGGGATCCCACAATCCCTTGGGAGCACCTGTATATAAGGAGGCCTCGCAGGCTGGAGAGACACTCTGAGATCTGTAATAAAGGACTACGGTCACGCTTACTTTGAGCTTGCAGTATGTACTCTGACTCTTTATCCAAGACATAACACTAAACATATATAAAACAATAATTCTGCCCCAGCTGGAGTATTGTGTCCAATTCTGGGCACCGCACTTTAGGAAGAACGTGAAGGCTTTGGAGAGGGTACGGAAGAAATTTACTCCAATAGTTCGAGGGATGAGGGATTACAGTTACGTGGATAGACTGGAGAAACTGGGGTTGTTCTACTTGGAAGGGAATGTGGTAAGTTGGATCCAAAATTGGCCCATTGGCAGAAAGAAAAGAGTAATGGTTGGCGGATATTTTTGTGACCGGAAACTCATTGCAGTGGGTTTCTGTTTTTGTGGTATACATCAATGATTAAACTTCAAAGTAGGGGGCATGATTAAGAAGTTTGCAGATGATACAAAATTTTGCTGTGTGGTTGATAGTGAGAAAGAAAGCTGCAGACTGCTGGAAGATATCAATGGACTGATCAGGTGGGCAGAAAAGTGGCAAATGGAATTCAATCCAGAGAAGTGTGAGGTAATGCACTAAGAGGAACAGAGGGACTTTGAAGTGCATGTCCAGAGATCCCTGAAGGTCGCAGGACAAGTAGATAAGGTAGTTAAAAAGGCATGCGGGATATTTTGCATTTTTAGTTGAGGCATCGAATATAAGAGCAGGGAGGTTATACTTGAACTATATGAAACACCAGTTATACCACAGCTGGACTACTGCGTACAATCCTGGTCACCACATTACAGGAAAGATATGATTGCACAAGAGAAGGTACAGAGGAGATTTACAAGAATGTTGACAGGACGAGAGAGTTTTAGTTATGAGGAAAGATTGGATAGGCTGGGATTGTTTTCTTTGAAACAGAGGAGGCTGGGGGGAGACTTGATAGAATTACAGAATTGTTATGGTACAGTAGGAGGTCATTCAGTCCGTCCATCCATGCCGGCTCTCTGCAAGAGCACTTCAGCTTGTCCTAATCCTCCACCCTTTCGCCGTAGCCCTGCAATTTTTTTTCTTTCAGGGACTTATCTAATTCCCTTTTTAAAGCCACGATTGGAACTGCCTTCGCCATCCTTTCAGGCAGTGCATTCCAGACCATAACCACTCATTGCTTAAAAATGTTTTTCCTCATGATGCCTTTGGACCTTCTGCCAATCACCTTAAATCTGTGTCCTCTGGTTCTTGACCCTTCCGCCAATGGGAGCAGTTTCTCTCTGGCTATTCTGTCTAGACCCATTATGATTTTGAATACCTATATAAAATCTTCACTCAATCTTCTCTGCTCTAAAGAGAACAACCCCACCTCCTCCAGTCTATCCACGTAAATGAAGTCCCTCATCCTTGGAACCATTCATGTAAATCTTTTCTGAACGCTCTCTAAAGCCTTCACATCCTTCCTAAAGTGCAGTGCCCAGAATTGGACACAATACTCCAGTTGTGGCCGAACCAGTGTTTTATAAAGGTGCATCATAACTTCCTTGCTTTTTTATTCCATGCCTCTATTTATAAAGGCCAGGATCCCGTATGCTATTTTAACTGCTTTCTCAACCTGTCTTGTCACCTTCAACAATTTGTGCACATAAAACCCCAACGCTCTCTGTTCCTGCACTTCCTTTAGAATTGTATCATTTAGTTTGTATTGCCTTGCCTTGTTTTTCCTACCAAAATGTGTGACTTCACACTTTTCTGCATTAAATTTCATTTGCTACGCCTATTCTACCAACTTGTCTGTCTTCCTGAAGTCTATCCCTATCCTCCTCACTGATCACTATACCTCCAAGTTTTGTGTCATCTGCAAATTTTGAAATTGTGCCCTGTACACCTAAATTCAAATTATTAATATATATCAAGAAAAGCAGTGGTCCTAGTACCGACCCCTGGGGAACACCACTGTAAACCTTCCTCCAGTCCTAAAAACAACCATTCACCACTACTCTCTGTTCCCTGTCACAGCCAATTTTGTATCTATGCTGCCACTGTCCCTTTTAATCTAAAAGCTTCAATTTGCTGGCAAGCCTATTTTGTGGCACTTATCAAACAACTTTTGGAAGTTGCCTCTCTGTTGCCTCATCAAAACATTCAATCAAGTTGGTTAAACACGATTTGCCTTTAACAAATCCGTGCTGGCTTCCTTTAATGAATCCATACTTGTCCAAGTGACTGTTAACTTTGTCCCAGATTATCATTGCTAAAAGCTTCTCCACCACTGAGGTTAAGCTGACTGGCCTGTAGTTGGGTTTATCCTTGCACCCTTTTTGGAATAAGGGTATAACATTTGCAATTCGCCAGTCCTCTGGCACGAGCCCCGTATCCAAGGAGGAATGGATGATTATGGCCAGTAACTCTGCAATTTCCACCTTTACTTCCCTCATTATCCTAATATGCATCCCATCTGGTCCTGGTGACTTCCTTGCTTTAAGTACAGCCAGCCTTTCTAGTAGCTCTTCTTTATCAATGTTTTGCCCATTCAACATCTCAACTACCACCTCTTTCAATATGACTTTAGTAGCATCTTCTTCCTTGGTAAAGACAAATGCAAAGTACTCATTTAGTACCTTAGCCATGCCCTCTGCCTTCATGCATGGTCTCTTTTTTGGTCCCTGACAGCCCCACCCCTCCTCTTACCACCCGTTTACTATTTACTTGCCTAAAGAAGACTTTTGGATTATGAGTGGCCTAGATAGAATGAATAGGAACGGCCTAATTCCTTACTAGGGGGAATGGATTTAAATTAATTTGTCGAAGGATTAGAAGGTAGTTGAGGAGAACTTTTTTCTCCCAGGGGGTGGTGGGGGTCCGGACCTCACTGCCTGAAAAGGTGGTAGACGTGGAAATGCTCATCACATTTAGAAAGTACTTGAATATGCTCTTGTAGCGCTGTAACCTACAAGGCTATGGACTAAGTGGGATTAGGCTGGATAGCTCCTTTTTTGGCCGGCACAGATACGCTGGGTCTACAGGTTTCTACAGGTACATAAAAAGGAAAAGTGTGGCTAAAGTAAATGTTGGTCCCCTAGAGGATGAGACTAGGGAATTAATAATGGAGAATAGGGAAATGGCAGGGACATTGAACAAATATTTTGTATCGGTCTTCATGGTAGAAGATACTAAAAACATCCCAATAGTGGATAATCAAGGGGTTATAGGGAGGGAGGAACTTATACAATCACCATCACTCATGAGTAGTACTTGGTAAAATAATGGGACTAAAGGCAGACAAGTCCCCTGGACCCGATGGCTTACATCCTCGGGTCATAAAAGAAGTGGCTGCAGAGGTAGTTGATGCATTGGTAGTAATCTACCAAAATTCCCTGGATTCTGGGGCGGTCCCAGCAGATTGGAAAATCGCAAATGTAACGCCCATATTCATAAAAGGCAGGAAACTGTTGACCAGTTAGCCTAACATCTGTCATTGGGAAAATGCTGGAGTCCATTATTAAAGAAGCAGTAGCAGGGCATTTGGAAAAGCATAATTCAATCAAGCAGAGTCAGCATGGTTTTATGAAAGGGAAATCATGTTTGACAAATTTGCTGGAGTTCTTTGAGGATGTAATGAGCAGGGTGGATAAGGGGGAACCAGTGGATGTGGTGTATTTTGATTTTCAGAAGGCATTCAATAAGGTGTCACATAAGAGGTTACTGCATTAGATAAAAGTTCACGGGGTTGAGGGTAATATATTAGCATGGATAAAGGATTTTCTAACTAACAGAAAACAGAATCGGGATAAATGGATCATTTTCCGGTTGGCAAACAGTGACTAGTGGGGTGCCGCAGTGATCGGTGCTGGGTCCTCAACTATTTACAATCTATATTAATGACTTGGATGAAGGGACCGAGTGTAAGGTAGCTAAGTTTGCTGATGATACAAAGATGGGTGGGAAAGCAAAAAAATCTGCAAAGTGATATAGACAGGCTAAGTGAGTGGGCAAAAATTTGCCAGATGGAGTATAATGTGGGAAAATGTGAGGTTATCCACTTTGGCAGAAAAAATAGAAAAGCAAATTATAATTTAAATGGATAAAATTTGCCAAGTGCTGCAGTACAGAGGGACCTGGACATTCTTGTGCATGAAACAAATAAAGTTAGTATGCAGGTACAGCAAGTAACCAGGAAGGCAAATGGAATATTGGCCTTTATTGCAAGGGGATGGAGTATAAAAGCAGAGAGGTCCTGCTACAACTGTACAGGGTATTGGTGAGACCACACCAAGAGTACTGCGTACAATTTTGGTCTCCGTATTTCAGGAAGGATATACTTGCATTGGAGGCTGTTCAGAGAAGATTCACGAGGTTGATTCCGGAGATGAAGGAGTTGACTTATGAAGAAAGGTTGAGTAGGTTGGGCCTATACACATTGGAGTTCAGAAGAATGAGAGGTGATCTTATCGAAATTTATAAGATAATGAGGGAGCTCGACAAGGTGGATGCAGTGAGGACATTTCTACTTATAGGGGAAACTAAAACTAGGGGACATAGTCTCAGAATGAGGGGCCACCCATTTAAAACTGAGAAATTTCTTCTCTGAGGGTTGCAAATCAATGGAATTCCCTGCCCCAGAGAGCTGTGGAGGCTGGGACATTGATTATATTTAAGGTGATGATATTTTTTGAGCGATAAGGGAGTAAAGGGTTATGGGGAGCGGGCAGGGAAGTGGAGCTGAGTCCATGATCAGATCAGCCATGATATTAAATGGCGGAGCAGGCTCGAGGGGCCAGGTGGCCTACTCCTGCTCCTATTTCTTATGTTCTTATGAAAGAGCGGGATAGTGGGTCTAACTGGATTGCTCTTCGAAAGAGCCGGCGCAGACTCGATAGGCCGAGTGGCCTCCTTCTGTGCTGTATGATTCTATATTCTTGGGACATTCTTGTCTTGCCACTTGGTGCAGGGGGAGTGAATTTGAAGACAAGCTTCTGACTACTGTGGCTGCTGTGCTACTTCCTCTTCACCCTACCTTCATATGTCCTGCGTCTTTTCTGAGCTTGCCTTGTGGAGATATGAGTTGAAGATGTTTTTTTGCTCTCTGGGCTTTTGGCATTTGCAAATGTTAGTACTCATAAACTTTATGATTATATGACCCGTAGGTCTGAGTCTTTTATTCCTTCTCTTTTTTGCCTACTACAATGGGATAAATCCTCCCACACCCCTAAAGAGGCATCAATGGATGATGAATCATGTGAAGATTTTAACAAGGAAATTACAACTTCAAGGCTCCAACAGATTATTATCTGCAAGCCTACTGAGCTTCCTTTCACTTATTGTGTTTTCAAAAATGAATTTTAATTAAGTTGGAATTTGTGAACAAAAAATTCCAACGTTTTAAATGTTTTATTAAACATTCCAACCCATCAATAAAGGTATTGTGAAACAAGTTATTTGTTCGGTAATTGTAGATGTTAATGCTGAAATAAAATACACAAGGTAGCTCTAAATAAAAGACATCTGTTTAGTGAGGGACACAATGAACAATTAAAGGCTGGCGCAGTTCCCATGTTGTATGGGTGCTTTATCAGGTTTTATTATCGGATTTCTGTTTCAACATTTCATTAAGTTTCACTGTTACCCTGGAAACCAGCATGGCTTTATTGTAGAGTTTTATCTTTCATACCTGACAAGTTGGGACATCTGACAAACACCTGGAGAAACAAAATCAGAGGACCAATCTCGATAGTGTTTTTATACTGTGGATAAAGTGCACATGCAACCTCCAAGCACCATGCAAGTGGGGGCAAAATGAAGGAGCACATTTTTAACTCTTCAGCGAGTCAGCTTGATGTTTGACATGTGGAGAACCTAATCACTTTGTATCAGTCTCCAAACCAGTCGATTGAGAAATCCACATCTGTAGCATTTCTGTTTGCCCAATTTGGAGTGCACAGTCTGTCTCCATAGTCCAAAGAGCTATTTTATATTTGATTTCAAGATCTGGATGACACTGGAAAAGTTGGATTTATTGCCCATCCTTAGCTGCCCTGAAAAGCTGGTGCTGGACCATCTGCCTGAACATCTACAGTCCTTGCAATGATGGTGCTCCCATGATGATGTAAGGGAATTATGAACCAATGATGATGAAAGAACAGCAGCACATGTTCAAGTCAGAATGGTTTGTTATTTGAGAAGAACTTTGGTGCTCTGCTCTTGTAGTCATGGTGTTAATATGACTAGTTCAGTTCAACCTGTGGCCACTGGTAACCAGCAGGAAGATGTTTTTTTGTTGAAGATGATCATCGCCTGGCACTTAGGTGGCTTGAACGTTACCTACCACTTGCCAGCCCACACATGCCATCCAAGTCCTGTTGTAGTCTGGTACGGGCTCCTTCATTATTGGAGGAGTTGTGAATGGAGTTGAACACTGGAGAATTGTCAATGGACAGCCCCATTTCTGACTATATGATGGAGGGAAGGTCATTAATGAAGCATCTGAAGACGGTTGAGCTGAAGACAATGCCATGGGGAACTCCTGCAATTATGTCTTGGGACTGTTATGAATGATTTCCAACAACCATGATCATCTTCCTTAATGTCATGTATGACTCCAGACACTGGAGAGTTTACCCTTTGACCCCTCATTAATCTTAGTTTTGCTAGAGCTCCGTGCTGCCACACTTAGTTGAATGTTGCTCTGAAGGCAACTGGCATGTTGGCCTTCATAGCGAGAGGATTTGAGTATAGGAGCAGGGAAGTCTTACTGCAGTTGTATAGGGCCATGGTGAGGCCACACCTTGCATATTGTGTGCAGTTTTGGTCTCCTAATCTAAGGAAGGACACTCTTGCTATTGAGGGAGTGCAGCGAAGGTTCACCAAACTGATTCCCGGGATGGCAGGACTGACATATGAAGAAAGACTGGATCGACTAGGCTTATATTCACTGGAATTTAGAAGAATGAGAGGGGATCTCATAGAAACATATAAAATTCTGATGGGATTGGACAAGTTAGATGCAGGAAGAACGTTCCCGATGTTGGGGAAGTCCAGAACCAGAGCTCACAGTCTAAGGATAAGGGGTAAGCTATTTAGGACCGAGATGAGGAGAAACTTCTTCACTCAGAGAATTGCGAACCTGTGGAATTCTCTACCACAGAAAGTTGTTGAGGCCAGTTCGTTAGATATATTCAAAAGGGAGATAGATGTGGCCCTTAGGGCTAAAGGGATCAAGGGATATGGAGAGAAAGCAGGAATGGGGTACTGAAGTTGCATGATCAGCCATGATCATATTGAATGGTAGTGCAGGCTTGAATGGCCAACTCCTGCACCTATTTTCTATGTTTCTATGTTTCTATGATGTCAAGGGCAGTTAGTCTTGCCTCTCCTCTGGCATTCAGGTCTTGCATCCATGTCTGAATTAATGTCACAATACTGCTGTGCACACATGGGAGTTCCAAATGTTTCCAGGCGTATTACTGGAGTTTTATCAGTTAAAGCTGTTCAGCTTACTGATATGAAATGCTGGTAAGCTTTCCGTTTAACAAGGTTATATGGAGTTGAGCAGGAAGACTCTCGTCTTCCAGTTACCCCGCCATGTTCCATTAATGAGCCAAACTAGCCGGATAATTAGCAATAATAGCCTGGGGTAACGTGAACCTGCCTGATTCAGGTATCAGATTACTGAGGTTTGGTTTGATTCTAAAGTTCTGTAACCAGGTATGCCATCTTTGACCCATGTGCCTTCCTCCCAACCCTGAGGAAAATCACAAGTTGGTCATTAAGCAGCTGAGAAGTGTAAATTTGAGCCTTTGGCTAGGTGGACTGTTGGTTTCAGGAACCCTAGGGTGGGCAGCATAACTTGCCATAAAATAATTGTAATGTAACTCAATCATCCTACTGACCACAACAAGACAAATACCACACCCCATTAAATGATGGCTCTAGCAGCTGGACACTGAGCCCTAACATCGTGCCTGACACAGTTGATGTTCCAAGATTGAGTTTCTTTATCAGTTGTGCAGCCAATATTTGAGGAAGGATGTTTATATTGTAACAGCTACCTAGATGCTCTGGATGGCAAAGCCCAATGGTGCAGAACAAGCTTGCTCATCACCAATTCCTTAATCCAAGTTCTCATGTGAGAAATAAAAGCAAAATACTGTGGATATTGGAAATCAGAAATGAAAACAGTAAGGACTGGATTTTCAGGTTTTTTGGCGAAAATGGTAGCGATACATGAACATTACTGTTTTCGCTGCGTTATAGATTTTAGGCTGAACTTTCAGCCTTTGGGGTCTGGTAAGGGAGGCGTTGCACAAGCATTTGCGGCGCAAAACGCGATCCTCACCAACTTTAATGTGGAGTCATTTGCGCTGCGAGAGAGGCGTTGGGAGGGGGGAAAACAAATTTAAAAAAAAAACATTCAAACAACATTACCAAGACCGTTGGCTACCAAATCGCTGAAAAAAAATAAAAACTTTAACTTGCCTTTTTTGCAGGTTTTTTAACTTACTGCTGCTGGCAGGGCTGCGCCGACAGCTTTTATCTGTCGTTATTCTGGGAGCGGCGTATAGATCGGGAGAGAGCTGAAACTCGGATGGTAACGCAATCCGCATCGTTACACGTCCGGCACACCTCTCCCTGGCGGTATGTCCCATCGCTGCCGCAAACAAGGAGCCAAGGATCCCGACTGGGCTTAGCGATCGGGTTTTCGCGTGGAGGGTCAAAATGCGGCGAAAACCCAGACGCAAACCCCTCAAATTCAGTTCCAAATGTTGGAAGCACTGAGCAGCATCTGTGAAAAATGAAACAAAGTTAATGCTTCAGGTCGATGACCTCTCATTGGAAATTTTTCCTGAAATGCACGCCTACTGTCAGACTGACTTCCCCCTCCAAGGTACACTGTGATAGGGTTGGTCCCCACTACTAACAGCTCCAACTTTATTTTAAAAGTTATTTTTTGATTTCTTTCTCTAATATGCTCTCAAGGTATTGCCATTTTGCTGAAATACAATTCCTCCATGCTGGATGCCCTCGAGTACCTCAACCAAATGATCATTATTCTTGTGTAAGCTTTAACAGTGAGTGTCAGCAGGTTATGCAACCATGGGGGTATCACAACTGCACCCAATCACATCCTTTACAGATATTCAAACGTGCAGTTTCCTGTACTTTTTTTGCCGAAATAGGAATATGCATTGATTTGCAGACAAAAATTGGCATCTGGTGAGGGCAATGAAAATTATGGCAATGATTACTTCCCCTGTTTGGAGAGTCAGTGATGAAGTGTTTTTAATTGTCAATAAGAGAGTGAGGAGAGAGTTAATTGGAAATTTCTTGTTGCAGAGTGTTGTTGGGAGCATTGAATGCTTTGCCACAGAGTAGTGAGACAGAAACCATTACACCTTTTAAAGGAAAGTGGAGAAATATTTGAAGCAGAGGAAAGAGTGTGGGGTGGTGGGATTTGTTTGGGGTTGTTCTTGCAACAGACTGAATTGCATTCTTCTGGCTTACGTACTTCTGTCGCTCTAAACAGTTTTGGGGTCCTGTGAAAGCTGCAGTCTTGAGATGGAGAGAAGGACTAAAATTTGGGTGGCCTCAAAAATTCAGAGTTAACACAGGAACTGAAATCATCATAAGGTGACTCACCAAATGTTACTGTTCCTGTTAGTGTCAATTACAGCTAACGAAACCTGACAGGAATGCTATGTTTTCCACTGCTCAGTAAACAATTAGCTTTTATTGGAAGTCTGAGTAAATGGCCCATATATGCTTTATTGAAAGGGATACCAACAAATATAACATCAGCATGATTTGGCAGGTATTTTAATTTTTTTTTGCAATGTCATTAACTGCAGAGTTTTAGAAGATTATAATGGATGTTTTGCCTGTTGAGGGAAAAACATCACTCACTCAGATATGATTAATGTTATATGGTATGAAAAAAATTAGTTCAGTGCATTCTCATCAGTCCTGTCGTGGGACATGACATTTTTAATTTCATTTCATTGTTCTCCATCAAAGTTGTAAAATGTGTTCAGAACTTTCCCAGTGTTCTGACGTATTGCTTGTCAGAAGGGAGACAATGAACTTCTTGTTTGTGTAACAAACGACAGTGCAACCTAATCTCCCAACCTAGTACTGTCAGTAACGCATCAGTAAATCATGGACGTTGGTGCAGAGATGTATAATTTCCTGGCTAACCTTGTCCTCCGTTATCACAATTAACTGATTGTATCAAAGATGAATGTTGCTTTACACAATGCAGTGAGATTTAAGTACACTACTATACTTGATGTGGATTTTCGAAGATAACGGGCAAGAAATTGGGCTTGATGGTGTCCATTTTTTTGGGTGCTATGAGTGCTGTTATGAAGCTAAAATGGTGTCTGTGATGCGCGTGCACACTTAGGACGTGTATTGGCAAAGGCATTAGCATGGGCGCAGTTAACGTCCCGGAGAAGTCGGCAGATCATGATGTCAATCAATGTGCAATGCTGATTTGATGCCAGCAGTGCCATTTTGGAATTCCACGCTCCAGCCAACATGCTCTCTTAAGCTCGCACAGCTTAAGAAGCATTAGCAGTAGGATGGACCCCCCAACAGCACTATTTAAATGGATCATCAATTACTTACAGGTTAGTTGCTGGTTGATTTCTTCTGGCTGTTGCTACAATTCTACACGTTTTGGTGCTTTCCATGGTTGTTTAAAGTTTCAAAAGTCGACAGCAAGTGGTGTGTCACGTGCTAAAGTACTTTTTGCTGATTTCAAAGCTTCAGCACAAACCAATTGTTTCCAGACATGGGTGTACTAGTAGGCCTTCCTCTTGGGTTAGAGCATGACTGGGGAAAAGAGCAGAGATCACACAGAGCAGGACAAGCTGCTAGAAGAGGGAGGAGGTGGAGGAGGGCTCCCAGTAGTAGGCAATATCCGTCCAGGGTGTTCAGGGAGAAATTCTCCGACCTGAACCTCAGCGACGACCAATGTTTGAAACGTTTGTGCTTCACCATAGAGGTCCTCACTGAAATCTGCCAACTGCTGCAGCCACAACTCCAATCTCAGAACAGGGCAAGGAACACATTGCCAACGGCAGCGGGTGTGAAATCAAGTGACCGTGTTTCTTCATCATCACCTCTCTTGGTCATCCTCTATTGCCTGGCCAGGTTGTACTTCTTGGGTATCTGAAAGGAAAAATGTACAAGGCTAAGGTTGTGGTGAGGGGAGGCGGGGAAAGCAAGAGGTGCATGCTTACACCATCTGCAGCTTGTAAGTCAGAAGAGATTGTGGGATAAGGGGGAAGTGGGATGTGAGAAGGAGGATTAATTATGAAGATACCATCTTCTTTGATGGTTTCAGCCCTGCCACTGGCCACGGCCTCAGAAATGGCCCTTCAGATGATGGCCAGCACCATCTCCTCCATGGGATTTGGAGCATGAAGGTTCGCCTTTCCCATTCTGATTAGTTCCTGCTGCCTCCGGTTGTGTACCACCTTCTCCTGCAAGAGAAAGGAAATGTGTCAGTAAGTGCCATGCAATCTGTTTGGGTGATGTGGCTGCATTGTTTGAATAGCTCGCAGTGTGTGCAAGGTGTGAGATGTGGATGTGAGGCTTGCAACTGTGCTACATGTGTGAGGGTGAGGTGAAGCATATGCATGTTAGGTATGAGCCTTGATTGAAAGAGATTTTTGGTAGGTGAGGGATGGGGGTCTGGTGATTTGAGCAGTGTCTGAGGCTAGTGGTGCAGTTGGTAGGATATGGCATTTGAAGATACATTCACTGACCTTCACCACTTGGGTGAGGGCGTTAAACTTCCTGTGGCACTGCATTCAGGTTCTTGAGGCTGCACTCCTGGCATTGCCCTCCATGGCTATATGTCTGGAGGGCCTCCTGGGCCCCTGCGGATACAGGATGACTCCTCCTTTCCACTTCTTCCACCAAGACTTCTGTGCAGCGTTGGAAAAACTGGGTGCCTGCTCACTCCCATGTTGAGGCAGTCTTCCCTCTTTACCAGGTCAGATTCCATTCACAAGGAACTCCCAGCACCTGCTCCAGCAACAAGGCACCTCTCCTTTAAGAGGTGCAGGCTAGCTTTAAGCAGTGCAGGCTGAGGGGCCAAATTTGGGTACTTGGCACCTCCCGTTAGCACACCCGTGTGCCGCTAATGGGGTGCAAATAAGTTATTGCCCAGGTGCGGCGAGAACAATGCCTCCCACTAAATTGGGCGGGGGTTTTGTGGCGGTGCTAACACGTAGCGTCCACTCGGCTGCGCCTAGCAATGGTGACGTCATCGCCGTGCACAGCGCCCCGTTACCGCTCCAGAAGATAAATTGGCCCTCACCCCGTTTTACCGTCCGGTGCTGACAATGTCAACTGTCGTGCTTCAGTCGGGAGTTGGCTGGAGGAGCACTATTTAAAGGCACCAGGATTGGGTAAATTGTTAGTCAGCCAATAATGGTTGCTACTTACTTCCACATAGGCAGACTGGCGTTTTAACAGTTTACACTGATTGACAGTTGAAGGAATGCTCTGCCTGTTAAAGATTCCTCGTTTCCTGGGGACTGTGTTGGCACTCGACCTCGTGCTCCGATGTCACAGTCGGAGGAAACTTAGGCAGAGAGAAAGACAGCAAATTGCAGCCAGAGAGAGAAGGACCAACAGGGCTGTCAACGTATCCTCCCAGCATATTCTGCCAGCAGTTGTCCGACATCATTTTCACTGTGGAACAGTGTGTTCGAAGGCTGCCTTTCAGCAAGGACGTGGTCACAGAGCTCTGCCACCTGCTGCAACCAAATCTTGAGCTTCAGACCAGGGTGAGGATGGTTCTTTCAGTGGCAGTCAAGGTCACCATCGTGCTCTATTTCTATGCCAGTGGTTCCTTCCAGTGTGCAACAGGAGACATCTCCAACATCTCCCATTTTGCTGTCCATTGCTGCATCCGCGAGGTCACAGATGCTCTCTACAGAAGGAGAAGGTAATACATTTCCTTCCCCATGATCAGGGAGAAGCAGCAAGAGCGGGCATGTTGCTTTGCCAGGATAGCTGGCATCCCCATGGTGCAGGGCGCCACTGACTGAGCGCTTTGTGGGCACCTCATAACAATCCTGAGGTATTCCATAACCACAAAGGCGACCACTCACTGTGCAGTTGGTGTGCGACCACACACGCCGAATCCTCATCGTCAATGCCCGCTATCCCGGCAGCAGCCGGACCAGTGCCAGCTCTCTTCCAGCCACCATATCAAGCTCGCGGCTGGCTGCTCGGAGACGAGGGCTATCCGCTCTCCACCTGGCTCATGACTCCCCTCCGCAACCGCAGCACTTCTGCCCAGCATGTTCCTGGTGGCCATGCCGCCACCAGGAACATCATTGAGCAGACCATCGGAGTACTCAAGCAACAGTTCCTCTGCCTTGACCACTTGGGAGGAGCCCTCCAGTACTCGGCTGAGTGGGTGTCCCTTTTCGTCGTCCTCTGCTGCATACTGCACAACTTGGCCATCATGAGGGCACAGCCCTTGTCACCAGGCATAGCTCCACCACCTCAGGAGGAGGAGGAGGAGAATGAGGAGGAGGAGGAGGAGGAGAATGTGGAGGAGGAGGAGGAGGAGAATGAGGAGGAGGAGGAGGAGGACAATCAAGAGAAGGAAAAGCAACAACAGCGACGGAGGAGGCAGCCACTCAATCGCGATTCTGCAATAATGATCCGCGACCTTCTCACCAGGATTCGGTTCCAGTGAATTTCAGCCCACTTCCCGATTGCTCTGCGCGTCCCCATCAGCACATCAATTTCCCCTTCCATGGCACAGTCCCAAAAACTGAAATGATAGACAGCACCAAACATTCCAATTAAAATTTATCTCGTAACATGCAGAACAATATTAACCACAATTAAGTTTAAGAATCACCCTTGTGCAATACCTTATATCCCCTCTTAACACTGGCTTTACCTATTCGAGAGCTCCATCGCAATGTTCCTTGTGGCTGCTGCACGGTTGGTGGAAGGCTGCTGTGTGTCAGGACCAAAGACTACAGATGGCCTTGCAGAATGCCAGCGACCAGCTGTGGGCCTGGAAGGCTCGGCTGTAGACTGCACCACCTCAGGCTGGGCAGCGGGCAGCGACAAGTACAATGGCGAGTGGCAGTGGTGGGCTCAGGAATGCTGTCATCCTGGACAGCACGTTCCTGTTCCACTGACCCATTGCCACTCCCCCGGGGCAGCACTTCAGCATCCCTACCAATCTGCTGGAGCACAGAGTGGTGGCCTGCTGCGACATCACGAGATCCTGGTTGACTGAGGTGGACCCAGAGGTGATGGCAGCAGTAAGACATTGCATGGCATCCAGCTGAGACTGCATAAGAGCAGTCTGAGATTCGATGCCACGAACCATTGACTGCATTACAGCACTAAGATGTTGTGCTGCTTCCGCCTCTGCTGCAATGAAAGCTGCCACATCGCCCATGACCTGCATCATGATGTCTGGATCCACATGGTCTCTCTGTCTCTCTGGGAGTCCACTATCCTCTGCAGACTGGAAATGATGGGCTCCATGGTGTGCGCAGAGCTCTGTGCAATGTTGGAGGCGGACTCCTCCACACTCCTTACTATTGTCGAGAGGCTCTCGGGCACCTTTGTCATTGCACCCATCATGTTGGAGTGCATGGCCATCACCTTTCTTGTGAACGACCGTGCAGTGCCAGTCTCTGAGCTGGTGCCTGCGGGTGAGAGATGTAATGACGCAATGTTGGGTCCTCCTCTTCTCCCTCGTCACTATCAAGGCGGGGAGCTCAGGTACAGGATGGTCATCTGCTTGCTGATTATCCGAAAGCATAAATTGCACTTGCGTTAAGGTGAGGGCAGGGGGCCAGGAAGAGAGCAAGGAATGTAGCCTGTATCAGGAGCAGGAAAGTGATAAAGCCTTCTGGTGTGAGGGGGAAGTGGGGTGAGAAAAGGAGAGGGGATAAAGGCACCGTTGTTGCCCCCAGTGAGGTCGACATTGCCAGCGGCCATGCCGCCCACCACCTGTGGGCCAATGAGCCGCAGCTCTCGCTCCTCCAGCTGCTGGAGCTGAGGTTGAACCCATCTGTCCCCTGTTGCTCCCTTCAATTGTGTGCCATCTTGGCCTGCAAAAAAAAGGAATGTGTGAGAGTTGGAGTCCGGCTAGACATAGAAACATAGAATGTAGGTGCAGGAGTAGGCCATTTGGCCCTTCGAGCCTGCACCATCATTCAATAAGATCATGGCTGATCATTCCCTTTCCTGCTTTCTCTCCATACCCCTTGATCCCCTTAACCGTAAGGGCCATATCTAACTCCCTCTTGAATATATCCAATGAACTGGCATCAACAACTCTCTGCGGCAGAGAATTCCACAGGTTAACAATTCTCTGAGTGAAGAAGTTTCTCCTCATCTCAGTCCTAAATGGCCTACCCCTACCCCGTATCCTGGTTCTGGACTTCCCCAACATCGGGAACACTCTTCCCGCATCTAACCTGTCCAGTCCCGTCAGAATCGTATACGTTTCTATGAGATCCCTTCTCATCCTTCTAAACTCCAGTGAATAAAGGCCCAATTGATCCAATCTCTCCTCATATGACAGTCCAGCCATCCCTGGAATCAGTCCGAAGTATTCATTCAATTGTTCTGTCATTTCTTTGTTCCCCATTATGAATTCACCTGAATCTGACTGCAAGGGACCTACGTTTGTCTTCACTAATCTTTTTCTCTTCACATATTTATCGAAGCTTTTGCAGTCAATTTGTATGTTCCCTGCAAGCTTCCTCTCATACTCTATTTTCCCTCTCTTAATTAAACCCTTAGTCGTCCTCTGTTGAATTCTAAATTTCTCCCAGTCCTCAGGTTTTTTGCTTTTTCTAGCCAATTTATATGCCTCTTCCTTGGTTTTAACACTATCCTTAATTTCCCTTGTTAGCCACGGTTGAGCCACCTTCCCCGTTTTATTTTTACTCCAGACAGGGATGTATAATTGTGGAAGTTCATCCATGCGATCTTTAAATGTTTGCCATTGCTTATCCACTGTCAACCCTTTAAGTATCATTCGCCAGTCTATGCTAGCCAATTCACGCCTCATACCGTCGAAGTTACCTTTCCTTAAGTTCAGGACCCCAGTTTCCGAATTAACTGTGTCACTCTCCATCTTAATAAAGAATTCTCCCATATTATGGTCACTCTTCCCCAAGAGCCTCGCACAACAAGATTGCTAATTAGTTCCTTCTCATTACACATCACCCAGTCTATGATGGCCAGCCCTCTAGTTGGTTCCTCGACATATTGGTCTCGAAAACCATCCCTAATACACTCCAGGAATTCCTCCTCCACCGCATTGCTACCAGTTTGGTTAGCCCAATCAATATGGAGATTAAAGTCGCCCATGATAACTGCTGTACGCTAATTGCACACATCCCTTATTTCTTGTTTGATGCTGTCCCCAACCTCACTACTACTGTTTGGTGGTCTGTACACAACTTCCACTAGCGTTTTCTGCCCTTTGGTATTCCGTAGCTCCACCCATACCGATTCCACATCATCCAAGCTAATGTCCCTCTTTACTATTGCATTAATTTGCTCTTTAACCAGCAGCGCCATCCCGCCTCCTTTTCCTTTCTGTCTATCCTTCCTAAATGTTGAATACCCCTGGATGTTGAGTTCCCAGCCTTGGTCACCCTGGAGTCATGTCTCCGTGATGCCAATTACATCATATCCATCTGTGCGGTTAATTCGTCCACCTTATTCCGAATACTCCTTGCATTGAGGCACAGAGCCTTCAGGCTTGTCTTTTTAACACACTTTGTCCCTTTAGAATTTTGCTGTAATGTGGCCCTTTTTGTTTATTGCCTTGGGTTTCTCTGCCCTCCACTTTTACTATTCTCCTTTCTATCTTTTGCTTCTGCCTCCATTTTATTTCCCTCTGTCTCCCTGCATAGGTTCCCATCCCCCTGCCATGTTAGTTTAACTCCTCCCCAACACACTAGCAAACATTCCCCCTCGGACATTGGTTCTGGTCCTGCCCAGGTGCAGACCGTCCGGTTTGTACTGTTCCCACCTCCCCCAGAACCAGTTCCAATGTCCCAGGAATTTGAATCCCTCCTCTTGCACCACTCCTCAAGCCATGTATTCATCTGAGCTATCCTGCGATTCCTACTCTGACTAGCATGTGGCACTGGTAGCAATCCTGAGATTACTACTTTTGAGGCCCTACTTTTTAATTTAGCTCCTAGCTCCCTAAGTTCGTCTCGGAGGACCTCATCCCGTTTTTTACCTATATCGTTGGTACCTATATGCACCACGACAACTAGCTGTTCACCCTCCCTTTTCAGAATGTCCTGCACCCGCTCCGAGACATCCTTGACCCTTGCACCAGGGAGGCAACATACCATCCTGGAGTCTCTGTTGCGGCTGCAGAAACGCCTATCTATTCCCCTTACATCGAATCCCCTATCACTATAGCTCTGCCACTCTTTTTCCTGCCCTCCTGTGCAGCAGAGCCACCCATGGTGCCATGAACTTGGCTGCTGCTGCCCTCCCCTGATGAGTCATCACCCTCAACAGGACCCAAAGCGGTGTATCTATTTTGCAGAGGGATGACCGCAGGGGACCCCTGCACTACCTTCCTTCCACTGCTCTTCCTGTTGGTCACCCATCCCCTCTCTGGCTGTGTACCCTTTACCTGCGGTACGACCAACTCGCTAAACGTGCTGTTAACGTCATTCTCAGCATTGTGGATGCTCCAGACTGAATCCACCCGCAGCTCCAGTGCCGCAATGTGGTCCGTCAGGAGCTGGAGGCGGATACACTTCATGCACACGTAGTCGTCAGGGACACCGGAAGCGTCCCTGACTTCCCACATAGCACAGGAGGAGCATAACACGTGTCTGAGCTGTCCTGCCATGACTTAACCCTTAGATTAACCATTAGATGTGTCTTTGAGATATGCCTGTCATCATTGAATAACTATGAATGTAGGCAAAGCATGAGATGAGGATGTGAGTTTGAGTAGTTGCACATGTTTGGTGGGTGAGTGATGGGGAGTTGTAGTTTGCGCAGTGTGCACAGAGGTTCAGAGGCTGGTATGTAGCAGCTGTTAAAACATATACTCATCTTGACCACCAACTGAGGTCGTTGAATTTCTTCTGGCACTGTGTGAGGGTTCGTTGAACTACAGTGCTGGCTGACACCACCTCTGCTACTTCCTTCCACATGGGCCTGAAGATCTGGGGCAATGGCCTCCTTCCAGTTGCCGGGAAGAGCATATCCCTCCTTCTCTCTACTGCCCCACCAATGCCTCCAGTGCCATGTCATTAAAATGATGAGCTCTCTCCCTTTATAGCTGGATTAGCAGCAGCCATACCAAAAGGTTCTTCCAGTTCCTCTCTGGTCTCCTTCAAATGCAGTTATGCTGAAAATAAGCAGCTGCAGCTTGACATAATCTCCCCTTCAAGAGCTGGAATGAGTCAGTGTGAAGGTTTGAAGGATGATTGCTGAATGCAAGTGATCTGAAATTGAGTAGCGCCCTGGTGTTAGCACCCCACTGAGGCCATTAGCGCTTGATTTACTGCTCCGCTTTCCTTCCTGGAGCACTAGAAGAAGTCAAGATTTGTTTACGTCTGGCGCTAACTTTTCAAAATTAAAAAAGTTAGCGCTCCAAATCTGAATTTCTCCCTTTAGACTTTAGTTGTTCCTTTTCTTGTCTACTCCAGGTGTTGCATTATTGTATGACCAGACATAGATGACCTTGTAACCATGATCTTTTATCATTCTTTATTTTCCTTTGTTTAATCAAGGGTCTACATTATTGCATTGACCTTGTCGCAATTAGCCATACTTAATGCCCTTCTTAATCATTCATCACAAGGTGAAATAATTAATGAAGAGTAATGCTCCAAGTAGTTACACGTTTAAATCAGCTTCTCGTTATAATTTTTTGAACATTTGGCCATGCTTCATACAGTTCAATAAAACATATACATCAGAATAGCTTTGTTATTAGATTAAATGTATTTATATACATTTAGAGTTTGGTTTTCCTCTGTCAGTAGTTTGAAAAATGATCCTTGTGTTTGTTCTAAATATCACATGCTATGATTTCTATAACTACATTCTGGCATCCCATTTGATTGCACCAATGAGATTGAATGCAGTCTTGCAATGGACAACAGCAGCTGGTCTCAGCAGCATTCAGTGCACTCTCAATTTAACAACTTGTTGATGTTGGCTAAGTTGTTGTTTTATCTGGAAATCTGGTCGTCTCCTGCTTTGTTTTGATGCCAGCCCTGCACCACCCGCTGTACCACCTTGATTCTACATTCTACTCTTTTCTGTTGCCGTTGGAACGCCAGACGAGCACTTACCTGCCACTCAAACCCCATTTGAGCTGCTACATAGAAACATAGAAACATAGAAAATAGGTGCAGGAGTAGGCCATTCGGCCCTTTGAGCCTGCACCACCATTCAATAAGATCATGGTTGATCATTCCCTTAATACCCCTTTCTTGCTTTCTCTCCGTACCCCTTGATCCCCTTAGCCGAAGGGCCATATCTAACTCTCTCTTGAATATATCCAATGAACTGGCATCAACAACTCTCTGCGGCAGGGAATTCCACAGGTTAACAACTCTGAGTGAAGAAATTTCTTCTCATCTCAGTCCTAAATGGCCTACCCCTTATCCTAAGACTGTGTCCCCTGGTTCTGGACTTCCCCAACATTGGGAACATTCTTCCCGCATCTAACTTGTCCAGTCCCGTCAGAATCTTATATGTTTCTATGAGATCCCCTCTCATCCTTCTAAACTCCAGTGTATAAAGGCCCAGTTGATCCAGTCTCTCCTCATATGACAGTCCAACCATCCCGGTTATCAGTCTGGTGAACCTTCGCTGCACTCCCTCAATAGCAAGAACGTCCTTCCTCAGATTAGGAGACCAAAACTGAACACACTATTCCAGGTGAGGCCTCACTAAGGCCCTGTACAACTGCAGTCAGACCTCCCTGCTCCTATACTCAAATCCCCGAGCTGTGAAGGCCAACATACCATTTGCCGTCTTCACCGCCTGCTGTACCTACATGCCAACTTTCAATGACTGATGAACCATGACACCCAGGTCTCGTTGCACCTCCCCTTTTCCTAATCTGGCGCCATTCAGATAATATTCTGCCTTCGTGTTTTTGCCCCCAAAGTGGATAACCTCACATTTATCCACATTATGCTGCATTTGCCCACTCACCTAACCTGTCCAAGTCACCCTGCAGCCTCTTAGCGTCCTCCTCACAGCTCATACCGCCACCTAGTTTAGTGTCATCTGCAAACTTGGAAATATTATACTCAATTCCTTCATCTAAATCATTAATGCATATTGTAAAGAGCTGGGGTCCCAGCACTGAGCCCTGCGGCGCTCCACGAGTCACTGCCTGCCATTCTGAAAAGGACCCGTTTATCCCGACTCTTTGCTTCCTGTCTGCCAACCAGTTCTCTATCCACGTCAGTGCATTACCCCTAATACCATGTGCTTTGATTTTGCACACCAATCTCTTGTGTGGGACCTTGTCCAAAACCTTTTGAAAGTCCAAATACACCACATCCACTGGTTCTCCCTTGTCCACTCTACTAGTTACATCCTCAAAAAATTCCAGAAGATTTGTCAAGCATGATTTTCCTTTCATAAATCCATGTTGACTTGGACCGATCCTGTCATTGCTTTCCAAATGCGCTGCTATTTCATCCTTAATAATTGATTTCAACGTTTTTCCCATTACTGATGTCAGGCTAACTGGTCTATAATTACCCGTTTTCTCTCTCCCTCCCTCCCTCCCTCCCTTTTTAAAAAGTGGTGTTAGATTAGCTACCCTCCAGTCCATAGGAACTGATCCAGAGTCGATAGACTGTTGGAAAATGATCACCTATGCATCCACTATTTCTAGGGCACTTCCTTAAGTACTCTGGTATGCAGACTATCGGGTCCCGGGGATTTATCGGCCTTCAATCCCATCAATTTCCCTAACACAATTTCCCGCCTAATGATGATATCCTTCAGTTCCTCCTTCTCACTAGACCCTCGGTCCCCTAGTACTTCCAGAAGGTTATTTGTGTCTTCCTTCATGAAGACAGAACCAAAGTATTTGTTCAATTGGTCTGCCATTTCTTTGTTCCCCATTATGAATTCACCTGAATCCGGCTGCAAGGGACCTACGTTTGTCTTCATTAATCTTTTTCTCTTCACATATCTATAGAAGCCTTTGCAGTCAGTTTTTATGTTCCCTACAAGCTTTCTCTCGTAATCTATTTTCCCCCTCTTAATTAAACCCTTTGTCCTCCTCTGCTGAATTCTAAATTTCTCCCAATCCTCAGGTTTGCTGCTTTTTCTGGCCAATTTATATGCCTCTTCTTTGAATTTAACACTATCCTTAATTTCCCCTGTTAGCTATGGTTGAGCCACCTTCCCCGTTTTATTTTTACTCCAGACAGGGATGTATAATTGTGGAAGTTCATCCATGTGATCTTTAAATGTTTGCCATTGCCAATCCACTGTCAACGCTTGAAGTATCATTTGCCAGTCAATTCTAGCCAATTCACACCTCATACCATCGAAGTTACCTTACCCCAAGTTCAGGATCCTAATCTCTGAATTAACTGTGTCACTCCATCTTAATAAAGAATTCTACCATATTATGGTCACTCTTCCCCAAGGAGCCTTGCACAACAAGATTGCTCATTAATCCTTTCTCATTATGCATCACCCAGTCTAGGATGACCAGCTCTCTAGTTGGTTCCTCGACACATTGGTCTAGAAAACCATCCCGAATACACTCCAGGAAATCCTCCTCCACCGCATTGGTTAGCCCAATCAATATGTAGATTAAAGTCACCAATGATAACTGCTGTACCTTTATTGCACGCATCCCTTATTTCTTGTTTGACGCTGTCCCCACCCTCACTAGCAATGCCTGGCCTCACACAGTGCCCCAGGGTCACTACTTTTACAATTTCAGCTCATCTAGTGCCAGATCTTCACTTGGACCCACTATATCCAGACCTGTCAAATATCAGTCGGCGAGTTTTAGAATATTTCAGGAAAGAAACAGCCTGTTGGTCAGTAAGTGTTTTTCTCTAAACAGCGTGGAATTTTCTGTTGGGGCATAATCTAGAAGATACGCCTGAAATTATGCCCATACATGTGCCCATTTGCCGATATTTAGTTACTCCCACATTTCCTGTCAATCTCATTAATTTATGCTGAAATGTAAAAATGGGTGTGTTATATATGTGGACTTGTATTTACTCTGTACAGCCACCAGAGGGCTCATTCCCCAGAGTTCCAAGGGATCCCATAATCCCTTGGGAGCACAGGTATTTAAGAAGGCTTAAAAGGTTGGAGAGGCACTCTGGAGACCTGCAATAAAAGACTAAGGTCACACTTTACCTTGAGCTTACAGTGTTCGGTCTGACTCTTTCTCCATAGACAACAGGGTGTAAGCAAGAGGGAATCAGCATAAACAACCTGGGCCTGAGGAATACATTCCAAACTTGCATCATATATTTCTTCACGTATGAAAATTGAAGTTTCAAGCTATCTAACTATCATTCATGCACTTTAGGCACAGAATGTTTATTGTGGCTTATACTAATATCGAAAGATCACTGGATGTCTCAAAACGCTTTACAGCCAATGAAGTAATTTTGGAGTGTAGTCACTGTTGTAATGCAGGAAACGCTGCAGCCAATTCGCATGCAAGCAAGCTCCCACAAAGAGCAATGTGATAATGACCAGATAATCTGTTTTTTTGTCATGTTGATTGAGGAATAAATATTGGCCAGGATACTGGGGATAACTCCCCTGCTCTTTTTCGAAATCGTGCCATGGGATCTTTTACATCCACTTGAGAGAGCAGATGGGACCTCAGTTTAACATCACATCCGAAAGACAGCACATCTGAAAGTGCAGAACTCCCTTAGCACTGCACTGGAGTGTCAATCCAGATTTTCTTTTGTGCTCAAGTCCTTGGAGTGAGACTTGAATCCACAATCTTGTGAATCAGAGGTGAGTGAAAAATTGCATTCAAAGAAACAAAAAAACTCTTCGGCAGTCCCTCGGAGTCGAGGATGACTTGCTTCCACACCAAAATGAGTTCTCAGGTGACTGATTAGTCCAATGCGGGACCTACAGTTTCTGTCACAGGTGGGGCAGATGTGGTTGAAGGGGCGGTTGGGTGGGGTGCTTAAGTTGTCGTGCACTCCTTCCACTGTTTACGCTTGGCTTCAGCTTGTTCCTGGCGAAGAGACTCGAGCTGTTCAGCGCCTTACCGGATACTTCTCCTCCACTTTGAGCGGTCTTGGGCCAAGGATTCCCAGGTGTTGGTGGGGATATTGCAGTTTTAGAAAGGAGGCTTTGAGGGTGTCCTTGAAGCATTTCCTCTGCCCACCTGGGGCTCTCTTGCCGTGTCAGAGCTCCGAGTAGAGTGCTTGTTTTGGGAGTCCCGTATCGGGCATGCGGATGATGTGACCTGTCCATCAGAGCTGATCGAGCGTGATCAGTGCTTCGATGCTTGGGATGTTGGCCTGAGCGAGAACAGTGACGATGATGCACCTATCCTGCCAATGGATTTGCAGGATCTTGCGGAGGCAGCGTTGGTGGTACTTCTCCAGTACTTTGAGGTGCCTGCTGTACATGGTCCATGTCTCTGAAGCATGTAGGAGGGCAGGTATCACTACTGCTCTGTAGACCATGAGCTTGGTGCTGAGTTTGAGATCCTGCTCTTCAAACACTCTCTTCCTCAGGCGATCGAAGGCTGCACTGGAGGCGGTGTTGGACTTCATCATTGATGTCTGCCCTTGTTGACAGTAGGCTCCCGAGGTAAGATAATGGGACTAAAGGCAGATAACTCCCCTGGACCGGATGGCTTGCATCCTCGGGTCTTAAGAGAAGTAGTGGCAGGGATTGTGGATGCATTGGTTGTAATTTA
Source organism: Pristiophorus japonicus (assembly GCF_044704955.1). NCBI lineage: Eukaryota > Metazoa > Chordata > Chondrichthyes > Pristiophoridae > Pristiophorus > Pristiophorus japonicus. The sequence goes on from NC_091981.1 coordinate 187,405,244, forward strand.
ATCAAAATTCCCTGGATTATGGGGCGGTCCCAGCAGATTGGAAAATTGCAAATGTAACGCCCCTATTTAAAAAAGGAAGCAGACAAAAAGCAGGAAACTATGGACCAGTTAGCCTAACATCTGTGGTTGGGAAAATGTTGGAGTCCATTATCAAAGAAGCAGTAGCAGGACATTTGGAAAAGCAAAATTCGGTCAGGCAGAGTCGGCATGAATTTATGAAGGGGGAGTCATGGTTGACAAATTTGATGGAGTTCTTTGAGGATGTAATGAACAGGGTGGATAAAGGGGAACCAGTGGATGTGGTGTATTTGGACTTACAGAAAGCTTTTGACAAGGTGCCACATAAAAGGTTACTGCACAAGATAAAAGGTCACGGGGTTGGGGATAATATATTAGCATGGATCGAGGATTGGCTAATGAACAGAAAACAGAGATTTGGGATAAATGGTTAATTCTCTGGTTGGTAACTAGTGGGGTGCAGCAGGGATCAGTGCTAGGGCCCCAACTATTCACAATCTATATTAATGACTTGGAAGAAGGGACTGAGTGTAACGTAGCCAAGTTTGCTGATGATACAAAGATGGGAGGAAAAGCAATGTATGAGGAGGACACAAAAAAATCTGCAAAAGGACATAGACAGGCTAAGTGAGTGGGCAAAAATTTGGCAGATGGAGTATAATGTTGGAAAGTGTGAGGTCATGCACTTTGGCAGAAAAAAATCAAAGAGCAAGATATTATTTAAATGGAGAAAGATTGCAAAGTGCTGAAGTACAGCTGGACCTGGGGGTACATGTGCATGAAACACAAAAGGATGGTATGCAGGTACAGCAAGTGATCAGAAAGGCCAATGGTATCTTGGCCTTTATTGCAAAAGGGATAGAGTACAAAAGCAGGGAAGTTTTGCTACAGCTATACAAGATATTGGTGAGGCCACACCTGGAATACTGCGTGCAGTTTTGGTTTCCATATTTACGACAGGATATACTTGCTTTGGAGGCAGTTCAGAGAAGGTTCACTAGGTTGATTCCGGCGATGAGAGGGTTGACTTATGAGGAAAGGTTGAGTAGCTTGGGCCTCTACTCATTGGAATTCAGAAGAATGAGAGGTGATCTTATCGAAACGTCTAAGATTATGAGGGGGCTTGACAAGGTGGATGCAGAGAGGATGTTTCCACTGATGGGGGAGACTAGAACTAGAGGGCATAACCTTAGAATAAGGGGCCGCCCATTTAAAACTGAGATGAGGAGGAATTTCTTCTCTGAGGGTTGTAAATCTGTGGAATTCGCTGCCTCAGAGAGCTGTGGAAGCTGGGACATTGAATACCTTTAAGACCGAAATAGACAGTTTCTTAAAAGATAGGGGGATAAGGGTTTATGGGCATCGGGCGGGGAAGTGCAGCTGAGTCCATGATCAGATCAGCCATGATCTTATTGAATGGCAGAACAGGCTCGAGGGGCCATATGGCCTACTCCTATTTCTTAAGTTCTTATGTATGGAAAATGGTCCACATTGTCCAAGGCCTCGTCATGGATTTTTATAATCGGGGTCAGTACTATGTGGTGGGGGCAGGTTGGTAGGGAACCTTTTGTCTTACGGATGTTTAGTGTAAGGCCCATGCTCTTGTACGCTTTGGTGAAGGTGTTGGCAATGATTTAGTGTTCAACCTCCGAGGGTGCGCAGATGCAAGCATCGTCTGCGTACTGTAGTTCGATGACGGAGGATGGAACGACCTTGGATCTGGACTGGAGACGATGGTGGTTGAACAGTTTCCCGTTTGTTCTGTAGATTAGCTCCACTCCAGCGGGGACCTTACTGAGAGTGAGATGGAGCATTGCAGCAAGGAACATCGAGAAGAGCATTGGTGTGATGACACAGCCTTGCTTGACCCCGGTCCATACGTGAATTAGGTCTGTGGTGGATCACAGGTTGCATGTTGTCGTTAAGCAGGCGGAGGATGGTGGCAAACTTTTGAGGGCAGCCGAATTTCAAGAGGACACTCCATAATCCCTCATGGTTGATAGTGTCGCAGGCCTTTTTGAGGTCAAAGAAGGCCATGTACGGGGTTTGGTGCTGTTACCTGCATTTCTCTTGAATTTGATGCGCAGTGGACAACCCCAACAGCAACAGACCGGAACGCTGTACTGTGAGTGTTGCCCGGGAGCTCAGACATTTTGACATAGACATCGCCGCCCTAAACGAGACTGGGCGGGCAGGGGAAGGCCAGCTCAAGGAACAAAGATGGTGGTTACACCGCCTTCTGGAAAGGTAAACCAGAAGAAGAATGCCGCCTCCATGGGATAGGCTTCGCTATAAAAAATGAGCTAGTTGGGAGTTTGAGACTTCCCTCAGTGGGATAATTAAATGAAGAAATCGCTCAAACATTGCAATAGTACACCAGAAATTGTTTCCTCGGCTTAATTTTAAACCTGTTGTGACCCAGCGTAATTGCTGGAAATTAACGTGTATGACTGTTTAGCCTGACGGCAGAGCCATTATAATGAGCCGAGATGCGTTTTGACATAGGATTGAATGGGTGATAGGTGAGGAAATCTGGGTGTAGCGTCCAATCGGCCAACAGTTCAATGCCATTCTTTATGCTCCACATGAGCTTCCTCCCTCCATATTGCATCTCGCCCTCTCCACATAGCGTTCTGTAAAGTCCTGACCCTGCAGTACAGACTTACACGAGGCACATGCTGAAGTCAAGGTCACTCAGGACCTGCACCTTTATTTCACAGCTCTCGAGTGCCACACTTGCCTGAGACTTGCCTTTATATACCTGTGTGGAACAGGTATGCAGTGTCTCCTGCAAGTGCACCCCTGGTGGTAAAGTATGCTTGTGGTTACAGGTCGTATCTAGTTACAGTCATGTATAGCATGGTAAGATACAGTTATATACAGCAGTGTGAGATACATGACATCACCCTCCCCCAAGGTATTATTGTCTTTATAGATTCAGTCTCTCAGGTGGTCTACGCTCTCGCGTGGAGCGTCTTAGTTGTGGTTCAGTTATTTGCCTTGGTGCCTGTTTTTCTTTCGGTGTGATTGCTGGTATCTCGCTTGGGCTGTCTGTTTCGTTCAGTATGATTGCTGGTATCTCACCTGGACTGCCTGTTGAGACTGCCCTTTCCTCAGGTTGTTCCCTCTGTCTGTCCACCAGGTGTGGTGTGAGTTCCACATTGTAGTCTGCCTCTGGTTCTGCAGTGTTGTTGGTGAATCTACTTTTTACTTGGTCTACATGCCTCCGGCAGGTTTGGCCATTGTCCATTTGTACAACCAGTAGCTTGTTTCCTTCCTTGCCTGTTACTGTCCCTGCAAGCCATTTGGGATCCCTGCCATAGTTTAGCACCAACACTTTGTCCCCTATCTCATTCCACCTCCCCCTCGAATTTCGGTCATGGTACTCAGTTAGTTTCCAGCGCTTTGCCTCAACAATTTCATGCATGTCTGGGAGGATTAACGAGAGCCTAGTCTTTTAGGTCCGTTTCATCAATAGTTGCGTGGGGGGAACCCCAGTCAACGAATGCGGACGAGATCTGTATGCCAGCAGCAGTCGCGACAGGCGGCTTTGCAGCGTGGGACCTTGGATTTTTAGCATGCCTTGTTTAATGATTTGCACTGCTCACTCCATCTGGCCATTGGAGGCCAGCTTGAGCGGTGCTGTCTTAATGTAATTTACGCCGTGGTCAACTATAAAATCTTGAAATTCTGCGCTAATGAAGCACGGACCATTATCACTGACCAACATGTCAGGAATTCCGTGCATTGCAAATATGGTTCTAAGGCTCTCCACAGTGGTGGAGGTGGTGCTCGAGTTTAAAATGGTGCACTCGATCCACTTTGAAAATGCATCGACGACTACGAGGAACATTTTGCCCATGAATGGGTCTGCATAGTCTACATGCACCCGTGACCATGGTTTGGTATGCCAGGGCCAGGGGCTTAGGGGGGCCTCCCTGGGGGCATTACTGAGTTGGGCACAAATGGTGCACCATCGGACACAGAGCTCCAAGTCCACGTCAATGCCAGACCACCAGACGTGGGATTTGGCTATGGCCTTTATAAGGACTATTCCCAGGTGCTCGTGGTGGAGCTCCCGGACAAACGCCACCCTGCCTCGCCAGGGCATAACGACTCAGCTGCCCCACATCAGGCAGTCTGCCTGTAGTGAGAGTTCATGCATGCGCCTATGGAAAGGTTTGATCTCCTCGGGGCAGGCATCGCGAGCCTCTGCCCAGTCACCAGTTAAAACACATCTTTTGACTAAGGATAACGTGGGGTCGCTGGTCTTCCAGGCTCTGATTTGGCGAGCCATCATGGGCGAACCTGTGGATTCAAAGGCATTGATTGCCATGACCATCTCACAGTCCTGTTCGCCGGACCCTTCCGTGGTCGCCAGGGGTAGCCTGCTAAGCGCGTCGGCACAGTTGTCTGTGCCTTATCGTGTAGTCATAAGACGCCAGCATGAGTGCCCACCGCTGAATGCGCTGAGGCGTTGGCGTTTATTGCCTTGCACTCAGATAGCAGGGACGTGAGGGATTTGTGGTCGGTTTCTAACGCGAACTTGGCCCCGAAAAGGTATTGGTACATCTTTTTGACACCGTACATGCAAACGAGCAGTTTCTTCTGAACTGTACCGTACTCGTGCTCCGCCCGCGAAAGTGACCTGGAGGCATAAGCAATGGGTTGTAATTTACCCGCATCATTGACATGCTGAAAAACGCACCCAACCCTGTACGCTGACTCATCACATGTAAGAACTAGCTTTTTACCTGAGTCAAAAAAGGCTAAAACACTGTTGGAACATAGAAGGTTGCGTGCCTTATTGAAAGCACGTTCTTGGGCGTCCCCCCAAAACTAATCACACCCCTTTCTGAGTAGCACGTGGAGAGGCTCCAGCAGCGTGCTCAAGTTCTGCATAAAGTTCCCAAAGTAATTGAGTAGCCCGAGAAAGGCGCGAAGTTCTGAGACATTCCGGGGCCTGGGTGCCAGACGAATTGCTTCGGTTTTGGATTCTGTTGGGCGGATTCCATCAGGCTTCATGACAGGGACGATGGGACTTGCCCAGTCGCTAAATTCCACAGGTGAGATAATGCCTTCCCGCAGAAGCCAGTCCAGTTCGTGTTCAATCTTTTCCCTCATCACATAAGGCACAGCTCTAGCCTTGTGATGGACCGGTCTGGCATCCTGTGTGATGTAGATTTTAACTTTAGCCCCTTTGAAGGTGCCCACACCTGGCTGAAAGAGATGTTCAAAACGACTTAGAACTGTTGAGCAGGAGATCCGTTTCTCTGACGACATGGCGTGAATATCATCCCATTTCCAATTTAGTTTTGCCAGCCAGCTTCTCCCCAACAGTGCTGGGAGATATCCGGGGACAATATACAGGGGAAGTCGGTTCACCGTCCCTTTGTGTGTGACTGAGAGCATGGCGCTGCCAAGGACTGGGACGATTTCTTTGGTATAGGTCCTTAGTTTGGTGTCGATCCTTGTGAGTTTTGGTCTGTTGCTTTTGTGCGGCCACAGCTGTTCAAATTGTTGGATGCTCATGAGAGATTGACTAGCTCCCGTGTCCAGTTCCATGTTGACGGGTATCCCGTTGAGTAGGACCCTCATCATTATTGGAGGCGTCTTGTTGTAAGAACAATGGACATTGATTGTGTTGACCCGCTGTACCCCAGCATCCTGGGCACTGTCCCCACCATCTTCTGGTCCGCTTTCCGACCCTTCCGATTCGTATACGAGCCAAGCTGCTGTTTTTCTGCACATGCAAGCCAGATGCCCTGTATAGTTGTAGTTTCTGCAAACAGTATGCTGAAATCGACACCCTCTTGTTGAATGCCTTCCCCGACATCTCCAGCACAGACCGCTTCCATTGTTTCCAAAGGATGAGCTGCATCTGGCTGATCTCTCTTGAGCTTCTCTCAGTCTGTAGTTGATTGCTCGCAATGTGGGTTGATGAGGTGTGAATGGCCATTCCTGTGGCCCTTAATTCCTTCTGGCGCCACTGCCTGCTGTTGAAGGCCTGCTCTCCTGCCTTTGTCTGTGTGTGGGGGGAGTGGCTTGTTTCACGCTGTGAATTCCTTGTTCCGATGTTTCATTAGTTGTCGTACCCGCAGTATAGATCAACCTCGTTTCTTCTTCTCCTGCCAAGAATGTCTTGGTCTCTCTAAGCTTTCGGAATATGCCTGCGTGGCCTATTCCTTCAATAAAAAACGTCTCTCAGTACTTCTCTCAGTTCATCGGAGAACTCACATAAACTAGCCAGCCTCCAAAGTTCCGCCACAAAGTCGGGTATGCTGTGGCCCACACAGCGTCTGTAGTTGTAGAACCTGTGTCTGACCATGTGTAGGCTGCTCGCTGGCTTCAGGTGGTCTCTCACCAGTGTGCTCAACTCCTCAAACGACTTGCTTGCTGGTTTCTCGGGTGCCAGCAGGTCCTTCATTAAGGCGTATGTTTTTGAGCCACAGCTGGTCAAGAGATGGGCTCTTCTCTTGTCTGCCTTATCGTCGCCCAACCAGTCTTTGGTTACAAAGCTTTGCTGGAGCCTTTCTATAAAGTCCTCCCAATTGTCTCCAGCATTGTATTTCTCATCTGAGCCGTTGGTAGCCATTCTGTGGATTCTGTGATCCCGTAACTTGTCGCCACTGTAAAGTCCTGACCCTGCAGTACAGACTTACACGAGGCACATGCTGAAGTCAAGGTCACTCTGTACCTGCACCTTTATTTCACAGCTCTCGAGTGCCACACTTGCCTGAGACCTGCCTTTATATACCTGTGTGGAAAAGGTTTGCAGTGTCTCCTGCAAGTGCACCCCTGGTGGTAAAGTATGCTTGTGGTTACAGGTCATATCTAGTTACAGTCATGTATAGCATGGTAAGATACAGTTATATACAGTAGTGTGAGATACATGACACGTTCTATTCCTTTCTCCCTCAAATACTTATCTAACTTTCTGTTAACCACATCTGTGCTACTCGCGTTAACCATTCCATGTGGCAGCAATTTCCACATTCGATGTGCAGCACACATACCTGGGTTACCTCAATCTTTTATGACAGGTATTTGCTTTACATCCCAATTGCACGTCTCTGGGTGCAAGTAGGCAAGAAATTCCATCATCAGAAGTCTGATCCTGCTCTTGTGATTGCTTCCCATATCCTTCAATGTTTCTCTTTTTCAAACAACCCAATTTCTTTTTCGAAGAACTTACAGACTATACTTCAACAATTGTTTGTGACACAGAATTCCACATTTTAACTTCTAGTCAGTGAGCGTAACTAACTCAGTTTTGTTTAAAACTGTAAGCTATTTTGATCAATGTTAGATTTAAATAAGCACAAATCAAATATTTAAATGAGTTTTTCAATTTGTGGCAATGTCACTCCTAATATTTCTTAGATGTTGACAGCTCTGTTGTACCTGTGGACTGGATGGTCTTTGCGTCTTGTCTTTGCATGGCATGTGATATATAATTTGGATTGGGAACCTCTCATTTGCTGCTTGGTTGGCATCTGCCTTTAACTGAGGAATGGACAGGTTTGAGGATGTAACTAGTAGAGTGGACAAGGGAGAACCAGTGAATGTGGTGTATTTGGACTTTCAAAACCTTTTTGAAAAGGTCCCACGCAAGGGATTAGTGTGCAAAATTAAAGCACATGATATTGGGGGTAATGTATTGACGTGGATAGAGAACTCGTTGGCAGACAAGGAGCAAATAGTAGGAATAAACGGGTCCTTTTCAGAATGCCTAGTGGAGTGCCGCAAGGCTCAGTGCTGGGCCCCCAGCTATTTACAATATACATTAATGATTTGGACGAAGGAATTGAATGTAATATCTCCAAGTTTGCAGATGACACTAAGCTGGGTGGCAGCGTGAGCTGTGAGGAGGATGCTAAGCGGCTGCAGGGTGACTTGGACAGGCTAGGTGAGTGGGCAAATACATGGCAGATGCAGTATAATGTAGATAAATGTGAGGTTATCCACTTTGGTGGCAAAAACAGGGAGGCAGAATATTATCTGAATGGTGACAGATTAGGAAAAGGGAAGGTGCAACGAGACCTGGGTGTCATGGTACATCAGTCATTGAAAGTTGGCATACAGGTACAGCAGGCGGTGACGAAGGAAAATGGCATGTTGGCCTTCATAGCGAGATGATTTGAGTATAGGAGCAGGGAGGTCTTACTGCAGTTGTACAGGGCCTTGGTGAGGCTACACCTTGAATATTGTGTTCAGTTTTGGTCTCCTGATCTGAGGAATGACATTCTTGCTATTGAGGGAGTGCAGCGAAGGTTCATCAGACTGATTCCCGGGATGGCAGGACTGACATATGAGGAAAGACTGGATCAACTAGGCTTATATTCACTGGAACTTAGAAGAATGATAGGGGATCTCATAGAAACATATAAAATTCTGATGGGATTGGACAAGTTAGATGCAGGAAGAATGTTCCTGTTGTTGGGGCAGTCCAGTCTAAGGATAAGGGGTAAGCCCTTTAGGACTGAGATGAGGAGAAACTTCTTCACGCAGAGAATTGTGAACCTGTGGAATTCTCTACCGCAGAAAGTTATTGAGGCCAGTTCATTAGATATATTCACAAGGGCGTTAGATGTGGCCCTTACGGCTAAAGGGATCAAGGGGAATGGAGAGAAAGCAGGAATGGGGTACTGAAGTTGCATGATCAGCCATGATCATATTGAATGGTGGTGCAGGCTTGAAGGACCGAATGGCCTACTCCTGCACCTATTTTTAATATTTCTATGTTTCTATGTTTCAAATCAAGTTCTTAGGTTTGTTAACCTATCGACATAGGACATTGTCCTTTTATTGGACAGTAATATGCTGCTGGTTGGTTTCTAATCAGGCCACCAGTGGAGGAGCATGCCACAAAAGTTATCTGTAGAAAGATGAACCTGTAATAACTCTGGACATTGAACCCATTGGGCTAGAAATTCCTTTTTTGGTGAAAGCGGTACTTTCTTGCCAAAAATGCCGCTTTCACTCCACTACCGCTACGAGACCTAAAATTCAGGCTTCAATTTGCGCAGCAATAAAAATTGGTCTTCCACGAGGATTCGTGGCACAAACTGCGAATTTTCTGCAACTTTAGGCCGATACCGCTGCGAGAGAGGCCTCGGGAGGCGGAAAACACCTGGTGATTTTTTTTGTGCAGAATACGGGTGCGCGCTGAGCCAAATTTTGGGGTGAATCACTATTTTGAGTCTTGCACAGTGGCGGTCCTCTCCACCAGCAGTATTTAAAAACTGCCGCCACAAGACTTCTCCGAATTTTCCACTGCACTGTTTTCTGCCAAAAGTGGCAAAATTTCGGCAAAAAAAAGGGACACAAGGTTGCCGAATTTTTAGCCCGTGGTGTGACCATTAAATAGTTAACTCCAGTTACCCATGAATGGGCTATATACAAGTGTGTTTTATTAATATTTGACTTCCCTTATTAAGCTACCCTGAGATTTGTTCAGTAAATTCATCTAGTATTATTCAACATCAAAACTTCCAACAGCTTATTCAACAAAAATTATCTGAGAGCTGGGATTAATAAAATAGTGCCAAGTTCAATCAGTGAATTGTGTCTGAAGTTATGCTTGATAAATTTAGAATCCCTGCAGAATTCCGCTCCCACCCCAACTGTGTTTAATAACTTAGTGAATACCTTCAATAAATTATCTTTGAACTCTGCTTGATTCCAGAATTCTGACAGCAAATATTCTTCTCCCACCTCCCGGACTCTGCTCAAGTTAATTAATTCATTCCTTAGTAAATGAATGCTACATTCAATAAGTCAGTTTGCTCATTCCCTTAATTGTTCCTTTTGTCATTAAGCGAAGTGTAACGTGATCACGTGCCTGATTCTTGGCGATGGTAATTTCCCCCCTTCCCAGTATTACTCTGTGTTCCCATTGGGCTTCTCGTTGCTCAGATTGCTGGCCTCTGTTGATCTGCTGGGGGCGAAATTGCCCGGCGCCCCGATTGGAGGCGGTGACCTGCTGGGACCAGGACTTCCTGTGTCCGGCGCAGAAGTCCCATCCCAGCTGGTGAATTGAGCTTACCGCCCCTCAAAGGAAGTGGATCACAATCACACGCTCCACTTCCTTTAGGGGCAGTTCCAGCGGTGCTGGCGCGTTTCAACGCCCCTCCCCTTCGCTTAAAGGGGAGTGGCGCTGCACACTCTGCAAGGCCCCTGATGGCCACTGCTGGACTGTCAGGGCAACGTGGTGCTAGGGCTGCAGTCTGGCACCCAAAACAGAGTGCCGGGCTGCACATTGGCCATCCCGACCACACTAGGGAGGACGACCTGAAGCCGACCCGAGAGTCGGCAGAACATTAAAGATGGCGGCGCGAGGCGACACAACCTCCCTTTTTAACTTCCTCCCCGTGAGCAGATGTCGGCCAGCCTTGTGACCTGCGAAACTGGCATTAATAACTGCTCGCCGGCAGCTTGGGCAATTTCCCCCATGGGACGGAAATGACATAATCAGCGGTTGCACGCTGCTGCCATGCCAGTGCCTCTGCAAACTCCTGGGCAATTTGCTTGGAGCCACCACACCCCCTGCCGGGTGAAAAGTACATTACATATCATTAGGTTTAGTTTGATTCTCTGCTTAGTTTCCTGGTCATAAAATCATAGAAATATATTGCACAGAAGGAGGCCATTTGGCCCCTCGTGTCCGTTCCGGCCGAAAAAGAGCTATCCAGCATAATCGCACTTTCCGGTTGTTGGTCCATAGCCTTGTAGGTTAGGGCACTTCACGTGCATATCCAAGTACTTTTTAAATGTGATGAACCTTTCTGTCTCCACCACCCTTTCAGGCAATGAGTTCCAAACACCCCACACCCTCTGGGCAAATAAGGTTTTCCTCAACTCCCCTCTAATCCTTCCACCAATTACTTTAAATCTATGCCCCTGGTTATTGACCTCTCTGCTAGGGGAAATATGTCCTTCCTATCCACCATATCGAGGCCGCTCAAAATTTTATACACCTCAATCAAGTCTCCCTCGGCCTCCTCTATTCCAAAGAAAATAACCCCAGCCTATCCAATATTTCCTCATAGCTAAAATTCTCAAGTACTGACAATATCCTCATAAATCCCCTCTGTATCCTCTCTAGTGCAATCACATATTTCTTGTAACGCAGTGACCAGAACTGTACTCTGTACTCTAACTGTGGCCGAACTATTGTTAAAGGGGAGAGCTGCTATGAACTCTGCATACTTTTAAGTTAGGTCCACTGGGCCACCGACAAATAAAATAACATGGCGTCCATGGCAGTGCGCCCTCTCCTTTAAAGGCGTAAACGCCGCACAGGCATACAGCTTCCCGCAGGGGAGGACTATCAGTGGCACTGCCGCTCCCGCAGGTCAGTTTCCCCTGTGGGGAGGGAAGAGGATCACCATCGGTCGGTGGCGGGTCTGCGTGTGCCTGATGGGATGGGGGAACGGTCGGAGCGCTAGTGATTACTGCTGGAAAACCCAGGTAAGGCATTTTCAATAAAAGTCTTTACTCCGCACTGACGAGACGGAGACTCATTACCGACCCTCATTGAGGCAGTCACGACTCTTTTATTTTAAAAAAGCGGGCAATTTCGGCCCCTACCTCTTCTGATCACGCTTTCCCTCCTGCTAGTGTCATGTATAAAGATAACCAGATTTTGCCAGTGCACAAGCGCACATCAGGAGTCTTTGGAGATCCAAACTCTCAGTTAGTCCACATGTCAAAAGGACTATTTTGCACCGTGTGTGAGTATTGGTGAACTCTCACCAATAGGAGCTACACAATCAATCATATGTGCATTTGAGGTTCTTTGTATAAACTTTTATTATTGCAGTCTGCTTATTAATAATGTATTGCAACAGTAAAAATGATAGACTTAACAGTAGATTTTCAACTTGCCGCCTAGGCATAAAACTGACGTTAAAGAAACCATTTCATCTGATTTTCATTGCCATTGAAATCCATGGATATACTTTCAGTACATATTGTTCAAATTGGATTTGTTCTTTGTGTAATATAATCTGTTGAAATTGAGGTGACACTGGGTTTGATATATAAATGAAAGAGGACAATCTCTTGAATGAAAGGGAACGAATATACTTGCAGCATAAATTACTTGTTGTAAAAAATGACTATTTATAGGATCTGTTCACATTTATCCGAAGAGGCCTCTTTGGACGGTCGCCATTTTGTATCAACCAAGCACCATTAAAATGTTTGTTTTAGATGCTCAATGGGGTGAATTTCAACCCCAAGAATGGGTGTGTTGGGACAGGTAGGTATTTAACATCATAGAAAACATAGAACAATAGGTGCAGGAATAGGCCATTCAGCCCTTCGAGCCTGCACCACCATTCAATAAGATCATGGCTGATCATTCACCTCAGTCGCCCTTTCCTGCTTTCTCTCCATACCCCTTGATCCCTTTAGCCGCAAGGGCCATATCCAAATCCCTCTTGAATATATCTAACGAACTGGCCTCAACAACTCTCTGCAGAAGAGAATTCCACAGGTTAACAACTCTCTGATTGAAAAAGTTTCTTCGCATCTCGGTCCTAAATGGCTTACCCCTTATCCTTAGACTGTGACCCCTGGTTCTGGACTGCCCAACTTTCGGGAAAATTCTTTCTGCATCTAACCTGTCCAGTTCTGTCAGAATTTTATATAATTCTATTAGATCCCCTCTCCTTCTTCTAAACTCCAGTGACTACAGACCCAGTTGATCCAGTCTCTTCTCATATGTCAGTCCTGCCATCCCGGGAATCAGTCTGGTGAACCTTCGCTGCACTTCATCAATAGCAAGAACGTCCTTCCTCAGATTAGGAGACCAAAACTGTACACAATATTCCAGTTGAGGCCTCACCAAGGCCCTGTACAGCTGCAGCAAGACCTCCCTGCTCCTATACTCAAATCCCCTAGTTATGAAGGCCAACATGCCATTTGCCGCCTTCACCGCCTGCTGTACCTGCATGCCAACCTTCAATGACTGATGTACCATGACACCCAGGTCTCGTTTCACCTCCCCTTTTCCTAATCTGCCGCCATTCAGATAACATTCTGCCTTTGTGTTTTTGCCACCAAAGTGGATAACTTTACATTTATCCACATTATACTGCATCTGCCATGCATTTGCCCACTCACCTAACCTGTCCATGTCACTCTGCAGCATTTTAGCATCCTCCTCACAGCTCACACCGCCATCGAGCTTAGTGTCATCTGCAAACTTGGAGATATGGGGGCAGAAGCAAAAGATAGAAAGAGGAAAAGTAAAAGTGGAGGGCAGAGAAATCCAAGGCAAAAATCAAAAAGGGCCACATTACAGCAAAATTCTAAAGGGGCAAAATGTGTTAAAACGACAAGCCTGAAGGCTCTGTGCCTCAATGCGAGGAGTATTCGTAATAAAGTGGACGAATTAACTGCACAGGCAACAATTAATGAATATGATATAATTGGCATCACGGAGACATGGCTCCAGGATGACTAAGGCTGGAAACTCAACATCCAGGGGTATTCAACATTCAGAAGGATAGACAGAAAGGAAAAGGAAGTGGGGTAGCATTGGTGATTAAAGAGGAAATTAACGCAATAGTAAGGAAGGACATTAGCTTGGATGATGTGGAATCTGTATGGGTAGAGCTGCGGATTACCAAAGGGCAGAAAACGCGAGTGCGAGTTGTGTACAGACCACCAAACAGTAGTAGTGAGGTTGGGGACAGCATCAAACAAGAAATTAGGGATGCGTGCAATAAAGGTACAGCAGTTATCATGGGTAACTTTAATCTACATATAGATTGGGCTAACCAAACTGGTAGCAATACGCTGGAGGAGGATTTAGGAACCAACTGGAGGTAGAATTCTTTATTAAGATGGAGGGTGACACAGTTAATTCAGAGACTAGGGTCCTGAACTTAAGGAAAGGTAATTTCAATGGTATGAGACATGAATTGGCTAGAATAGACTGGCAAATGATACTTAAAGGGTTGACGGTGGATAGGCAATGGCAAACATTTAAAGATCACATGGATGAACTTCAACAATTGTACATCCCTGTCGGGAATAAAAATAAAACTGGGAAGGTGGCTCAACCATGGCGAACAAGGGAAATTAAGGATAGTGAATAGAAAAAGATTAGTGAAGACAAACGTAGGTACCTTGCAGTCAGATTAAGTAGTCTGCATCCCAGAGTACTTCAGGAAGTGGCTAGAAATAGTGGATGCATTGGTGATCATTTTCCAACAGTCTATGGTCTCTGGATCAGTTCCTATGGACTGGAGAGTAGCTAATGTAACACCACTTTTTTAAAAAAGAAGGGAGAGAGAAAATGGATAATTATCGACTGGTTAGTCTGACATTAGCAGTGGGGAAAATGTTGGAATCAGTTATTAAAGATGAAATAGCAGCGCATTTGGAAAGCAGTGACGGGATCAGTCCAAGTTAGCATGGATTTATGAAAGGGAAATCATGCTTGACAAATCTTCTGGAATTTTTTGAGGATGCAACTAGTAGAGTGGACAAGGGAGAACCAGTGGATGTGGTGTATTTTGACTTTCAAAAGGCTTTTGACAAGGTCCCGCAAAAGAGATTGGTGTGCAAAATTAAAGCACATGGTATTGGGGGTAATGTACTGACATGGATAGAGAACTGGTTGGCAGACAGGAAGCAGAGAGTCGGGATAAACAGGTCCTTTTCAGAATGGCAGGCAGTGATAGACTGCTGGAAAATGATCACCAATGCATCCACTATTTCTAGAGCCACTTAAGTACTCTGGGATGCAGACTATCAGGCCCTGGGGATTTATCAGCCTTCAATCCCATCAATTTCCCTAGCACCATTTCCTGACTAATAAGGATTTCCTTCAGTAACTCCTTGCTAGACCCTCGGTCCCCTAGTATTTCCGGAAGGTTATTTGTGTCTTCCTTCGTGAAGACAGAACCAAAGTATTTGTTCAATTCGTCTGCCATTTCTTTGTTCCCCATTATAAATTCTCCTGATTCTGACTGCAAGGGACCTACGTTTGTCGTCACTAATCTTTTTCTCTTCACATATCTATAGAAGCTTTTGCAGTCAGTTTTTATGTTCCCAGCAAGCTTCCTCTCTTACTCTATTTTCCCCCTCTTAATTAAACCCTTTCTCCTCCTCTGCTGAATTCTAAATTGCTCCCAGTCCTCAGGTTTGCTGCTTTTTCTGTCCAATTTATATGCCTCTTCCTTGGATTTAACATTATCCCTAATTTCCCTTGTCAGCCACGGTTGAGCCACCTTCCCCATTTTATTTTTACTCTAGACAGGGATGTATAATTGTTGAAGTTCATCCATGTGCTCAGTAAATGTTTGCCATTGCCTATCCACTGTCAACCCTTTAAGTATCATTCGGTAGTCTATCCTAGCCAATTCACGTCTCATACCATCGAAATTACCTTTCCTTATGTTCAGAACCCTAGTCTCTGAATTAACTCTGTCACTCTCCATCTTAATAAAGAATTCTACCATATTATGGTCACTCTTCCCCAAGGGGCCTCGCACAACAAGATTATGAATTAGTCCTTTCTCATTACACATCACCCAGTCAAGGATGACCAGCCCTCGAGTTGGTTCCTCGACATATTGGTCTAGAAAACTATCCCTAATACACTCCAGGAAATCCTCCTCCACCGTATTGCTACCAGTTTGGTTAGCCCAATCTATATGTAGATTAAAGTCACCCACGATAACTGTTGTACCTTTATTGCGCGCATCCCTAATTTCTTGTTTGATGCTGTCCCCAACCTCACTACTACTGTTTGGTGGTCTGTACACAACTCCCACTGGCGTTTTCTGCCCTTTGGTATTCCGCAGCTCTACCCATACAGATTCCACATCATCCAAGCTAATGTCCTTTCTTACGATTGCATTAATTTCTTCTCTAACCAGCAATGCTACCCCACCTCCTTTTCTTTTCTGTCTATCCTTCCTGAATGTTGAATATCCCTGGATGTTGAGTTCCCAGCCTTGGTCACCTGGAGCCATGTCTCCGTAATCCCAATTATATCATATTCGTTAATAACTGCCTGCGCAGTTAATTCGTCGACCTTATTACGAATACTCCTCGCATTGAGGCACAGAGCCTTCAGGCTTGTCTTTTTAACACACGTCATTGTTTTTTGGGTTGTGATTGCAAACCAACTCCAACACGCCCACTTCCGGATTAACGGATGCCTGCGTGTAGCCTACTTACCGCAGTCAGGATGTTAATTAGTCCTTTTTAAATGAATTTCACTGACTGTTAACTTCAACATCTCCAGCGCGGGTTTCCTGGGATTGGTGAAACCCTGCAGCTGAAGGGAGGCGAGAATGGTGGGATGAAACAGCTCAGTGCTTTTTCGAGCACTGCTTGTGGGCCAGGAGGAGCTGGAATACTTCCGCACACCCTCCAAAGCTACCCTGTAAACCATTCCGTGATCTGGTCCCCTTGATCGGGCGGCCCCTCCTCACCCCCACCCCGTGCGATTGAACCCCTGATATCCAACTCCCCTGCCCCCCGCTCCCAATGTTCGACTTGCCTCTGCTCCCTGGCTGTCTAGCCTATCAGCAGCCAGCCAGCCAGCCTCTTAATCCGCTGTCTGTGGCCGGGAAGCCGGTTTGAAAAATTTAAATCAGGTCCTGACGGTAAACTCGGCAGGATCTCTGGGAAACCCGTACTTCCGGGTTTCCCAGCTGCTAAATCTTCCCTCCACTTCCCTCCCGCCTCAGTTATTATCGGGGCCAAATGTGTCTTTATCGCTGGAAAGCCATCATTATGCTGCATGGGGATTGACATTCTTTTTGGTACTAAATGCTATTACTGGCATGAAGCTACCATTGAAAATTCATTTGGGTAGAGGTGGATCCACCAAATTCACCATCTGGACAGGTGGGAGACCCACAATGGGCTCCAACAGCAGGCTATTTCTTAACAGGCACAAATGGGAAGATCTCCTTACAAGTGTGCGCTATGGTACAAAAAATATTCTCCTGTTTATCTGGACGAAAATATTTATTGTGTATAAAATATATATTTTCACCTCTGACTTCCTGCTGCAATTGACATTCCTCATTGGTTTTTTAAATAAAAATTCTTGTGGTCATGTCTAAATAGCTCTATATTTAGATCGTGGGTTAAATCTGTAGCATACATGACAAAAAACATTCTCTCCATGACAACAGAATCTGTGCTTTGCTCCTGAGAAAGTTTTACATTGTTGAATGTAATTATTAACTTCACCACTTTGAAACATTCATTATTTTACTCGCACCACCTCAAGTGAAATATTGATGAGTGGTTAGTTTTCCAAAGTAAAGGCAATCATTGATTTGTGAACTTTCCTCTAACAGTTAGTTTCAGTAATAGTAAATTATTGTCCAACTTACTCCAGTTGTGTTGTATTAGATAAAATGAACAGGAAGAAGTCTTAAAAAAATGGAGTCATCTTTCATTGTAAGAAATGCTGTTCGAGAAATAAATACAATATAAAGGTAGATCCTTGTTGATGAATCTTTAAAAAAACAACAATTTTTTTAACAATCCCACTAGACAATGATAGAAATCATGTTAAATATACAGATATGTGACATAATTGTGTCAGTAATGGTATGTGGGTTTTCTTCTTGTCAGAACTTTAGTTAGCTGCTTTGAAAATGCTCCCTAAAAATATTGAACATCTAGCACTTCTAGTTAAATCAATTTCAGTGTAAAAATTCAATTTTAATTTGTCATTTAGTTAAAAAAAAATCTAAGTCAGTGTGTGCTTATCTCTATTTTTTTGTTTGGATCCTTTTTTGCAATTTCCCAATGCCTCACTTTTTCCTTCAGCTGTGAGAATAGATTAATGTGGCAAGGCAGCTGTTATCCCCGTGCCAGGCTGCTAACTGTTGGAAGCCTGCTGTTCTGCAAGAAAGAAATTGTTCTGTCCATTTTTATTTCTCTTGACAAGGTAGAAGCTCCAATGTGTTCCATCTAACATGGAGAATTGGTGAATCTTGCCTAATTTTATTTGTGTGTGTGCATGTTATAAGAGGTAGAAGGAGAGGAAGGAAAAAATGGATGGGGAGAGGGGAAGGAAGGAAGAGGAAGGGGGCAGAGGCTGGCGGAGAAGGGGTAGCAGCAGATAGATATGGGTTAGGTGGGATGGGACCAATACTATCTCTGCGCTGGGCGCGGGGGAGGAGAAGTAGTACGTTTTATTTCTCATGAGGACAGGGGAATGTTCCATAGGCTGGGTTTTCGGCTCAGGGTGGGAATGCTAAGTTGATTCTGGGTGCGGCACTGAAAGAGGTACATGGTTTCTTACTTCAGTTCAATTGCGGGGTGGGATTGTGCTATGTGTTTTTGCTAATGGGTGTGTCGGGTGGATTGTGGAATTCAACTCTGTTGGGGGAGGTGCACAATTGTTTTCCAGTGCTGTGTGAGTGGGGGCACATCAGCTTATTGTCTCCCACAATAATAGGTGTGGCTGTGTGCAGGGCAAATGAGGAGATGGGGACAATGGTGTGCAGAAGTTACACCATACCAGGATGGGACCGGCTGATCCTTACCTGTCCTATTTTGTCCGTCTTAAGTTGTAACTACTGTGCCTCTGTCTGTTGGTGTTATTAATGTTGCTTTAGTTTTTTTTCCTACTTTTGCTGTCTCTGCATTGCTGCTGTTGATGTTCAGAATGATATTGAAAGAATTTTGATAGGTGCCAGTGGCTGGTTCTTGGCTTTTTTGGCCTGGAACTACCTTTTTCAGTGGCCTTTTTCACTTCGTATGTGCCCCGGTGAGTAATATCTTCAATGAAGGTACACTGTTTCTTGCACAGTTTTCTTCTTTCTGGAACTCTTTCTTCCTCACTAATACAACTCCTTATCTACATACGCATCAGTTAACTGATGGACAGACTTGATACAATTTCCTAATCTCGGTTTCAATAATATGCAACAGCAAGTGCTTTTTAAAAAGAAATAAAAACAGAAAATGCTGGAAATACTCAGCAGATCAGGCAGCATCTGTGGTGAAAGAAACTGAGATAACCTTTCCGATCGATGACCTTTCATCACAACCATTGATGGATTTTTTTTTTAAACTGTGTTCTGTTCACATTCACAGAAACTGTTAAAAACAGAAGAAAAATATTTCAGCAGTTTGACAAACTAAATACTTCTGATGCCTGCTGGGAAATGGAGTACATAAGACCATAAGAAATAGGAGCAGGTGTAGGCCATTTGGCCCCTCGAGCCTGCTCCGCCATTCAATAAGATCATGGCTGATCTGATCATGGACTCAGCTTCACTTCCCTGCCCGCTCCCCATAACCCTTTACTCCCTTATCGCTCAAAAATTTGTCTATCTCCGCCTTAAATATATTCAATGAATCAGTCTCTACAACTCTCTGGGGCAGATAATTCCATAGATTTACAACCCTCTGAGAGAAGAAATTCCTCCTCATCTCAGTTTTAAATAGGCAGCCCCTTATTCTGAGACTATGTCCCCTAGTTTTAGTTTTCCCTATGTGTGGAAATATCCTCTTTGCATCCAGCTTGTCGAGCCCCCTCATTATCTTATATGTTTCAATAAGATAACCTCTCATTCTTCTGAACTCCAATGTATATAGGCCCAACCTACTCAACCTATCTTCATAAGTCAACCTCCTCATCTCTGGAATCGCCCTAGTGAACCTTCGCTGAATAACCTCCAATGCAAGTACATCCTTCTTTAAATACAGAGACCAAAACTATACGCAGTACTCTAGATGTGGCCTCACCAATACCCTGTATTGTTGTAGCAGGACTTCTCTGCTTTTATACTCTATCCCCCTTGCAATAAAGGCCAACATTCCATTTGCCTTCCTGATTACTTGCTGTACCTGCATATTAACTTTTTGTATTTTGTGCACAAGGACCCCCAGGTCCCTCTGTACTGCAGCACTTTGCAATTTTTCTCCATTTAAATTATAATTTGCTTTTCTATTTTTTCTGCCAAAGTGGATAACCTCACATTTTCCCACATTATATTCCATCTGCCAAATTTTTGCCCAATCACTTAGTCTGTCTATATCCCTTTGCAGATTTTTTGTGTCCTCCTCACAATTTGCTTTCCTGCCCATCTTTGTATCATCAGCAAACTTAGCTACATTACACTCGGTCCCTTCATCCAAGTCATTAATGTAAATTGTAAATAGTTGAGGACCCAGCACCGATCCCTGCGGCACCCCACTCGTCACTGTTTGCCAACCGGAAAATGGCCCATTTATCCCGACTCTCTGTTTTCTGTTAGTTAGTCAATCCTCTATCCATGCTAATATATTACCCTCAACCCTGTGAGCTTGCTCAAGTCTGCACAATCTGCCTTCAGCTGGCAGGCACAGCTCTGCATAAAATATCAAGTCCAAGCCTCGGCTTTTTCCCGAGCCATTAAAAGGCACAGAATGTGGTTCAGCTTCCTAAGTTGCTGAACTAATGCATGCTATGTGTTTATTTTGTATCAGCTGCAAGTTTCTTTTAAAATTACTGAGATAAAAAAACAGGCCCTTAATTTGATAATGCGATTAAAACGTTTTTTTTATACAATTCCGTAAGTGCTTAGAAGTGATTCAGCTTGTTAAAGGCTTCAGTGTTGGTTTTGCAATGTTGAGCGTTTACTTGGAGAAGAGTTCCTCAGAGAAAGAAAGGGTGAAAGTAAGTATGGGTGAATTCAGGAGGTCACAAGGATTGCGATGGAGTTTGAGAGAATTGGGGTCAGGGTTCGCAGGATTGGATGTTGCAACAAAGAGAATGTTGACAGAAATTTTACATGATATGAATGATAACACAAAAATATTACTCAAAAATCATAACAAGAAATAAGAGTAATGTCCATAGGCAGCGGCCATACATAAAATATTTATATGTGAAACGCACATGCATGCACACTCTCTGACTGATGGATACCTGGGAGTGATCCCATTGGAAGTCTCGGGTGCAAGAGTAAAGTTCATGTCATTTGTAACAATATCTGAATCCCCGAATGAGTTCACAGGCTAAAATGAACCCCACAGTGTGTATTTCTTTTTAATCGTGCATATATACTGCAGAGTTCATTGAATTATTGGTTTTGTTCTATTTTGAATGCTTTATGTTTCAATGTTTTCCTGGGAGAAAGAGTCATGTACCTCCAGGATATTGATGGTGGGGGATTTGGTGATGGTAATGCCATTGAATGTCAAGGGGCGGTGGTTAGACTTTCTCTTGTCGGAGGTAATCATTGCCTGGCACTTGTGTGGCGCGAGTGTTCCTTGCCACTGATCAACCCAAGCCTGAATGTCGTCCAGGTCTTGCTGCTTGCAGGCATGGACTGCTCCAATATCTGAGGAGTTGCGGATGGAACTGAACACTGTGCAATCATCAGTGAACATCCCTACTTCTGACTTTATGATGGGGGGAAGATCATTGATGAAACAGCTAAAGACGGTTAGGCCTGGGACACAGCCCTGAGGAAGCCCTGCAGCGATGTCCTGGGACGGTGATGATTGGCCTCCATCCACCACAACCATCTTCCTTTACATAGGATTACATAGGATATACAGCACAGAAACGGTCCATTTGGCTGAACCAGTCCATGCCAGCATTTATGCTCCACTCAAGCCTCCTCCCCTCTTTCCTCATCTAACTATTCCCTTCTCCCTCATATG